>NC_084822.1:11317132-11617132 GCF_958449725.1 Rosa rugosa
AGTGCTTCGTATTCCGCCGTGTTGTTTGAAGCTTTGAAGTTGAATTTCAACGCGTACTCTGCGTTCAGTCCCCCGGGTCCTGTTAAACTGACTCCGGCGCCGCTGGCCTTGGCGCTGGCGGAGCCGTCCACATGCAGGTTCCAATCCTAGTGCGGGGGAGTTGCTTCCTCAGCGGTTACCATTTCTGTTCCGGGCTCTGTCTCGGTACCGGGTTCTGGCTGACGCTCGGTGAGTTCAGCGATGAAGTCCGCCACTGCCTGGCCCTTCATGGCGGTTCCTGGCTTGTAGTCTATGTCGAACTCGCTGAGCTCAATGGCCCACTTGCTGAGGCGCCCTGAGTGTTAAGGGTTCTGCATTACTTGCCTCAGCGGTTGATTGGTTAACACATGGATTGTATGAGCCTGGAAGTATTGGCGGAGGCGTCTGGCGGCAACGATGAGTGCGAGGGCTAGTTGCTCCAAGGGAGGATACCTTGTTTCTGCTCCGTTCATGCCTCTGCCGGTGTTAACGTTAGTGATCCGAGGGATCTCTAGTTAGCTTTAGAGAGAGAGAGAGAGAGAGAACGACACGAGAAGTATAGTGGTTCATTTCCCGCCTTAGCGGGAAACTACGTCCACTTGAATGTTTAACTAGTGTGTTCGGGCCTTGCGGCCCAAAGCGATTACAAAATATGTAATGGGATGTGTTGAGTTGTGGGAGGAGGCATTCCTTTTATAGGTGAAGGAAGCCATCTCCTTTACATGGTTTTCGATGTGGGACAAGTAACCACCATTTCTAGTCTAAAAAGCTTAGTTGTGAGGGCAACTTGGCAAGGCCGGAAAGGTGGCTTCCCGGCAACGGATTTGCGACTTCCGGATACCGTAGCGTAGCTTGAACATAGGGCTACAAGATGCAAGTAGCAGTTGGTCCTCACCATGGCTTGTGGGTGTCCCAAAGAGGGTGTTAATTATGCTTGGTGATGTAGCAAAGTAGCTTGCTAGTAGAGGTATCTACAAGTCCCCGAAGTCTCCAAGTAAGAGGAGCTTCTTGGTTGGGGTGTTATAAACATGATGTCACCAAGCATAAGTAACCGGGCGGTACGGAGCCCCTACAAGTCCCCGAACTCCGTAAGCAAGAAGAGACTCGTTTAATCCTGCACAATGAGACAAAGACGCGCATATGTAGAATGCTTGTTGTATTGGTTACCGTTCGTATTAATGGAATGCGAAAAGAATTCGATTTGTAGCGAACAACAAATGGTAGAAGAATTCAATTTTCCATTAATGTGTATGAACATGTAAAATATTGGTAGTTGTATATGTGGATCGTATAGTCATATAACACGCACAATAGATAGTGGCAAGTATAATGGGTGTCCATATAAAATTGTCACTACTAGAATAATGTTAATAGACATCATGTCATTTACATCAGTTAAGATTTCACCCGATGTAAATTATTTTTCTAACATCAGTTCTTGAAAAACCGATTTCTATTGATACAATTAACATCGTTTTTTATTTTCAACCGATGTCTACATTTTTTTTTCAAAATTTTGAAAAAACGCGGAAATAACTAAGTACAAAATTTTGGAAGCGCGGAACCAAAATTTCATTCCCCCCAAGGCTTAGTCAGTTTTCCCACGACTATGTTTTCCTACCCTTCGTCAATTTTCATTCTCAAAACCTAACTACCGCGACAGCCGTCCAGCAACCAACATCCTCTTCCTCCTTCTCCGCCTCCTACCGTCCCCCTCCTTCTTCTCCTCCTTGTCCGCCTCTGACCGTTCTCCAGTTTGAAGCCGAAGCCGGAGCTCCCAATCAGCAAGGACGAGATCCGAAGACACAGACCATCCTTATCACCCCCAAAACACATATTGCAGTCGCCGTCTCTTCTTTCTCTCTCCATGGGCCTCTCCATCTCAGCCCCTCTCTTCGACCATCGAGGCGTCGACGGCCCTCGCTCTCCTCGTCAATAACTCGGTAAGACGAACTGACAGTCGAATACGGGTTTTACTTTCTGGGTTTTCAATCGATCTATCTCTCATGAACATCTCCATGATTTTCTGGGTTTTCTGGGTTTTACTTCCTCAAGCAATAAAGCAGAAATTCTAGGTTACTTTCTGTGTTCGATTTCTGATTCTTCAAGCTTAAAGCTCCTTTCTGAAACTATTGGTCAGTTACTCTTGTATTGTACGATTAAATTGATTGTGCTGTCAAATTGTATTAGCTTGTATTGTATGGATAGCCTAACATATTTGAAATCCTATACCATACTTGCTGTCTGCATTGCTGCATAATCGATGTGCATATGATGTTGGGTTACTTGATGTTGTGATTTTTAATTTGGTTCTGTAGCTTTTGAGCCCTACAAGGTCAGCAAAGTTGATCTTCTTGCCCAAAGTTGCTCTTTATGGCTCTTAATTTGGGGGTGCTCGGCACTTGGTGTCTGGAAGGTGAATTATTCTTCAGCTTTCTTAATTGCTTTATCCCTAATGATATCTATGAAGGAATCTAGTTTGTTAAATATTCATTGTTCCTGGCAGCCTAATGATATCTATAAAGGAATCTAGTTTGTTAAATATTCATTGTTCCTGGCAGCTTAACACATTGGGGTTCCTTCCTACACATGCATCCGATTGGGTTTCATCCTTACCCCCTGCTCAGGTACTATTTATGCTTCCCTAGACAATTAAATTTCATCTGGAATGTGGTCTTTGTTCCATTCCTGAGGGATGTGAACTAAATATTAGGTGTCTGGCGGTCTGGCCTCTAACTCTCTCTTTGTGGGAGGGTGATGAGATTATTACTTTAGATTATTGGGTTGAAGTTTCAGATATATAATGTCCGTGTGGATGAGGTATGGTGCGATATATGGTTAATTACCTGCAGTGCACGTACTGTATTAGATGGTTGTCATTTAGTTGTAATTTTCTTGATGCAGGTTATATGGTTAATTACTTGCAGTGCACGTACTGTATTAGATGGTTGTCATTTAGTTGTAATTTTCTTGATGCAGGTTATATGGTTAATTACTTGCAGTGCACGTACTGTATTAGATGGTTGTTATTTAGTCGTAATTTTCTTGATGCAGGTTAAGAGCAAGCTTAAAGGTCACTCTAAAAGGATAACTGGCCTAGCATTCTCTCATGTATTAAATGTGCTAGTTTCATCAGGAGCAGATGCTCAGGTACACCTAATCAGATCTTGTTCTTATGTAGTTTTACTACTGTGATAGTAGTCCAAAATCTAATCAGACGCCCAGATATCTTTCCTACAGGTAGAACAAAGTTTTCTTTTCAGCCCTAATTCAACTTTCTTTTGCTGAGTTCATTTTTTGGAAATGTCAATTGTATGTTATACAACAATAGAAATCATTAAGTGAAATGTTTAGAAGTAATCTGTCATTTCAAAGACTTTGTCAGTACTTTTTGAAAGTTAAATAAAACAGAGTGATACTGGTAGCTTTTATAGTAACATTTATTGGTAGCTTATAGAACTTTCTACCCTATGATAACAAACCTAATATGAAGAACCTTTTCATTTTATTCAGTTTAGGTATGTAAAGATTGGTGTGGCTGTGATCAGGGTTATCAATAAATGATTGTCAGTGGGTATGATGGTGTAGAATTTTAATTGAATTATATGTGTGAATGCAGAGATGGCAGAGGAATAAAATGGTTAGAGCAATCTGCTGCTGAGAAGGTAAGGTTAATGAGAGAAAATCTGAACGTGGTTAAGCCAGGTCAAAGAGGTTGAAAACAAATGAGGTCTATAAATTTCAACTCTCTAGTTTTACGGCTCTCGTTCTACATCAATTTATGCTCTCTGTTTTACAAATCTTGTTACAAAGCTAAAGAGTAGATCTTTTAGATATGACTTGCATATAATTTACAATTTTGTGGGTTTTGTGTGATTGCTGCAATATGAAGGTATGATTTAAATGTATATATGCAATGGAATTCATTCGAGTTTCTTGATGAGATGGAGATTGAAAAATGCACAATCTGAATATACATGAATTGTTAAACTTTTGCTTGATTTTCATTGATCGATTGATTGTTTTTCTCCTGGGCTCAGTTCGTTGAGACAATGATTCTTGTTAAATAATAAGGGAAAGGGATAGAAAGGCTAGCGCAAGCATTGAAAGTCTCAAATTTCTTTAGTTGCATGTGACCAGCAGATCATTATCATATTTCATCTGTTCCTCAATTTTGCATATGTCAGTATACATTATTTTTCCTTATTTGTGTTTGAAGACTACACTGTGATTCATCTGCATGTCTACTCATCACCTTATTAATTGCTGATCTCTTCTTATTTTTGCCTCTAGATTTTTTTCTTCTTTTGGTCGAAGCTGTAGATTTTTGAAAATTGTTGATGAGTACTTGGTGGTTCTTCTTCTTCCAAGGCTTTTCTGAACCCAAGTGTTGAGGTAATTTTCTCAACTTCAATTTCATTTTGTTATCAGGATTTGGTTGTATTCAATTTGATTATGGATTTGTATTCTTATGGATTTTATGGCAATGTTGGCTTAGAAAAACAAGAAGGGGCAAGAGACCTAGAAAGGGAGGCAACCGATTCTGGAAGAGTATTGGGCTGCGCACCAAGCCACACAGGGATGCCTCTTGGGAAAATCTAATTAGCAGTCTTGATGGGAAAATCTGCCGTTCACTTTTTCAACTACAAACTGAAAGAAGCTTCTTGGGAAAGAGGAAGAAATTGAGAAAGCCTCCGAAGGGGTATGAATTCGTTGGGTTATTGCCATGGAGAGAATTTGTAAAATAGAGGAGTACAGAACAATGGCTGGTATGATGAGTTTATATATGTATAAGGCTCTCATTTGTACATTATATATTGGAGTTACTTTTCTGATTTGAAGTAGTTGACTGTAAAAGAAGCTTACTTTCTGGTACCAAATAAAAACCGATGTCTAGCATTACTATGGACATCGATATATAAACAAAAACGATGTCTAGTATAAATATGGACATCGAGATACAAACAAAAACCGATGTCTAGCATTACTATGGACATCAATATATAAACAAAACCGATGTCTAGATTACTATGGACATCAATATATAAACAAAAACCGATGTCTACGATAAATATGGACATTGAGATATAAACAAAATCCGATGTGTAGGATAAATATGAACATCGAGATACAAACAAAAACCGATGTCTAGCATTACTATGGACATCGATATATAAACAAAACCGATGTCTAGATTACTATGGACATCAATATATAAACAAAAACCGATGTCTAGGATAAATATGGACATCGAGATATAAACAAAAACCGATGTCTAGAATAACTATGGACATCGATGTATAAACAAAACCGATGTCTATCATAAATATGGACATCAGTTCAAACTATACTACAGAATGTAGATTGAATGTCTAGTGAAATATTATGTACCAAACACACGAAAATCTTATGAACCACAAGCAAAAATTTATGAGAACCGATGTGTAAAATATTATTAGACATCGTTTCTAAATCAAAAACGATGTTAAAATGGATAATTGTGTTATTAGACCTATATTTCATTAAGCATCTAATGCCAAAATATGAAGGTTTGACAATAGCTAAACACACCAAAATGGTGATCACATTAACGTTTTTACATCGATTCTGAACCTTAAACCGATGTCTCGTTGCACATTAGACATCAGTTGTGAACCGATGTCTTAGTTTTGGCGATCTTTAACATCGCCCACTAAGACATCGGATTTTTTTTTTTAACATCAGTTGTGAACTGATGTCTATGAACTTTATCCTAGTAGTGTGTGGGAGTAGTCCCGGTGACATCGTATGAAGCGTTTGTGAACTTGGGGCTTAAGTAAAACATGTTGGACATGATCGAGCAAGTTGGGTGTAGTTGAGTGTGTAGGCGCTGTGCGAGCATGCGAGGCGTGGCCCAAGCGCAAGTCGTGGCCATACTCGATACCCAAGCGAGTCGTAACCCGAGCAAGTCATTTATCCGAGCATGTTTTAGTAAGTCGTAAGTGTCACAAGCTTCTAGATGAGTGTCACATATTTATTTGATTGAGTTGCAATTAAGTAGTAGCATGGCATATGTGTATAGCATGTACTTGTAGTAAAGTTGCTAATAACATGTTGTAGGCATGCTTAGAAGTAGTAAAAGCATGGCATTGGCATTGGCATGGCACTAGCTCAAATTGAAAGAGCGTAAAGGAAGATATAGTTACTTATCTTATGCCAATTTGGAGCGAGTTGGAGTTGGAATTGATTAAGTGCCCAAATTATGTTGGAGTTGTCCTAGCCTCGCTAGCAGAGGAATATGTCGCCGCCGGACTTGCTATCGGAAAATGTCGTCGCGGACACGCTGGCGGAAGATGTCACCGCCGGACTCGCTTAGCGGAAAATGTCGCTGCTGGACTCGCTAGCCTCGCTGGAGGAATATGTCGTCGCGGACACGCTGGCGAAAGATGTCGCCGCCGGACTCGCTAGTCGAAAATGTCGCCGCTGGACCCGCTAGCGGAAAATGTCTCCGCTGGACCCACTAGCGGAAAATGTCGCCGCTGGACATGCTGGCGGAAGATGTCGCCGCCGGACTCGCTTAGCGGAAAATGTCGCCGCTAAACATACTGGCAGAAGATGTCGCCGCTGGACCCGCTAGCGGAAAATGTCACCACCGGACATGCCAGCCTCGCTGGAGGAATATGTCGCCGCAGACTCGCTAGCGGAAAATGTCGCCGCTGGACCCGCTAGCGGAAAATGTCGCCGCTGGACATGCTGGCGGAAGATGTCGCCGCCAGACTCGCTTAGCGGAAAATGTCGCCGCTGGACACGTTAGCCTCGCTGGAGGAATATGTCACCGCGGACTCGCTAGCGGAAAATGTCGTCGCTAGACATGCTGGCGGAAGACGTCGCCACCGGACTCGCTTAGCGAAAAAAAATGTCGCCGCTGGACACGCTAGCCTCGCTGGAGGAATATGTCGCCGCGGACACGCTAGCGGAAAATGTCGCCGCTGGACCCGCTAGCGGAAGATGTCACCGCCGGACATGCTGGCGGAAGATGTGGCCGCCGGACTCGCTTAGCGGAAGATGTCACCGCCAGACATGCTAGCCTCGCTGGAGGAATATGTCGCCGCGGACTCGCTAGCGGAAAATGTCGTCGCTGGACATGCTGGCGGAAGATGTCACCGCCGGACATGCTAGCCTCGCTGGAGGAATATGTCGCCGCGGACTCGCTAACGGAAAATGTCGCCGCTGGACCCGCTAGCGGAAAATGTCGCCGCTGGACATGCTAGCGGAAGATGTCGCCGCCGGACTCGCTAGCGGAAGATGGCGCCGCTGGAATCGCTAGCGGAAAATGTCTCCGCCGGTCATGCTAGCGGAAAAAAAGTTCAAGGTACGTGACGAAGCCTTTGTGTAGGCTTCCCACAGACGGCGCCAATGTTAACGTTAGTGATCCGAGGGATCTCTAGTTAGCTTTAGAGAGAGAGAGAGAGAGAGAACGACACGGGAAGTATAGTGGTTCATTTCCCGCCTTAGCGGGAAACTACGTCCACTTGAATGTTTAACTAGTGTGTTCGGGCCTTGCGGCCCAAAGCGATTACAAAATATGTAATGGGATGTGTTGAGTTGTGGGAGGAGGCATTCCTTTTATAGGTGAAGGAAGCCATCTCCTTTACATGGTTTTCGATGTGGGACAAGTAACCACCATTTCTAGTCTAAAAAGCTTAGTTGTGAGGGCAACTTGGCAAGGCCGGAAAGGTGGCTTCCCGGCAACGGATTTGCGACTTCCGGATACCGTAGCGTAGCTTGAACATAGGGCTACAAGATGCAAGTAGCAGTTGGTCCTCACCATGGCTTGTGGGTGTCCCAAAGAGGGTGTTAATTATGCTTGGTGATGTAGCAAAGTAGCTTGCTAGTAGAGGTATCTACAGCCGACGTAGAACACTGGGAGCTCGTCTTGACCTTCCCGCCGGACAATGGCGCAGCTTACCGCCGATACCGAGACCGCTAGGTAGATGAACAGTGTCTCTCCTTGCACAGGGACAGAAAGGAGAGGGACTGCTGCTAGGTATTCCTTCAGGCCCTGGAACGCCGCCTGACACTCTGGGTTCCATTTGATGACTTTTTTGTGAGTCGTTTTGAGGAGTTTGAAGAATGGGGCACACTTATCAGTGAGTCTGGAGATGAATCGAGAAAGGGCGGTTAACTTGCCCTGGAGGCACTGGACGTCCACCTTATACTCGGGGTCCGCCAGGTTAAGGATGGCCTGTACCTTGTCCGGGTTAGCCTGGATGCCTCGCTCGCTGACGATGTAACCCAGAAATTTGCTGGCGGTGACCCCAAAGAAACATTTTTCTGGGTTGAGGCGCATACCATAGGCCAGGGGAATGGTTACTATGATCTTGAGGTTTACCACATGTCCGCTGGCCTTTATGCTCTTAACTAGCATGTCGTCCACGTAGACCTCGATGATTTTCCCCAGATGCTCAGCGAACATGGCGTTCATCAACCGCTGATAAGTTGCACCGGCGTTCTTCAGAACGAAAGGCATGACATTGTAGCAGTAGAGGCCTTTGTCGGTGGTGAAGGTGGTGCATTCCTGGTCGCCGGGATACATCTGATCTGATTATATCCGGAGAAAGCGTCCATCATGCTAAGGAGCTCAGTCCGGCGGTTGCATCGACTAGTTGATCGATACGAGGCAGCGGGAAACTATCCTTTGGGCATGCCTTGTTGAGATTTTTGAAGTCGACACACATCCGCCACTTGCCGCTGGGCTTCTTGACCATTACCAAATTGGAGATCCACTGGGGATATACGACTTGGCGGATGAACCCAATGCCCTGTAGCTTGGCAACCTCCTCTCCAATTGCCCGGTACTTTTCTTCATCAAAGGCCCTCCGCTTCTGCTTGATGGGATAAAAGGAGGGTTTGATGGTCAGCTTATGAGTGATAATTTCAGGAGAGATACCTGGCATGTCCGCGTAGGACCATGCAAAGACAGCGGCGTTATCACGCAGGAATTAAGTGAGCTCCACCGCTACCTCTGGGTCCAACTGGGCACCTATGCGGACCGTCCGCTCAGGGTGCTCGTCCGAGATGCAGACAACCTTCAACGACGTCTCCGGGTTGACCGGCTCTTTCTTGACGTACTTCTTCTCCTCATCCCTAGGATCCTCAAAGATGTTTGGTGCTTGATTGCCCACCGTCAGAATTTCATGGCGGCGCGCTGACCGCGCTACAGTTGTTGAATAGCACTCTCGAGCCAACTGTTGACTTCCTCTCACACAGCCCGTGCCGTTGGGTGTGGGGAATTTCATGAGAAGCATGTATCCGGCGATGATGCATTTGAGCTTGTTAAGCGCTGGTCGTCCAATGATGGCGTTGTACGAACTGAAACAATCGACAATAATGAATTCCGTATGTACCTCCGCCATGCATGGACTAGTACCAATAACCAGTCGCATGTAATCCGACCCCAGCGGTTGTGTGACGTCGCCGGAGAAGCTGAGCAGTGGCTCGTGATCCTGGAGTAGTTTCTTGTTCCGCTTGAGGTGGTTGTAGCATCCGCTGAAGATGACGTTGACAGCGGACCCGCTGTCCACCAAGATTCTCCCTAATGAGAATTTGCCAAGAATGGCGTCGACCAAGAATGGGTCGTCATGCGGTAGATGCACCCCGCGCTCCTCCTCCTCCGAGAAGGTAATAGGTTCCCAACCTGATTTTGGGAGCTTGGCGGACCTTTCGTAGCGGATGTTGCAGACCTCCTTTGGATGATTAGCGCGTGCATAGCGCTTTCTTGCCCTGTGAGACATGCTGGTGATTGGAGCACCGCCATCGATGGTGTTGATGCGGCCCAAGGTCTCAACGTTGGCAATTACTGGTGGTGGTTGGCGCACCTTGAACTGCTCCAACTTGCCGTCACGGTACAAGGTCTCAATGGCCGTTTTGAGAGCATTGCAGCTGTTGGTATTGTGGCCGCTGTCTTCGTGGTATTTGCACCACTTGCCAGTGTTCCTGGGTTTGCCCGTTTTTGGGTACTTTGGAGGGGGTGGCGGTGGGATCTGATCCTTGCACTGATTGTAGATGTCTTCATACGAGGCAGTGAGGACAGTGAACACTGTATACCGCTGCGAGGATTCCGCCTGCTTGTTGCGGTTATCCCCATGGGTTGGGCGGTTGCCCTTGTTGTAATGTTGGTCCCTCTGCCGCTTGTTCTGGTGGTGGCCCTGCTGCCACTCCCTCTTCTTGTCAATTGGCGGTGCTGAAGGGGTCTTGTTAGCAGTTTCCTGATGACTGGAGGATGGCTGTGTTAGCTTTGTTGGAGTTGCTGGTGGCGGTGGGGTTTCTCCATATGTGAGGAATTCCGCCTGGGCATGGATGACTGCCTCACTCATGACGTGGTCATATGCCGCATTAGGATGATTGTAGTTGAGGTGATAGAGGAATGGCCCTTTGAGGAGTCCCTGCTTGAAGGCCGCCAATGCCATTGTTTTGTCTAGGTCATGGCACTGAGACGCTGCCGCCCGCCACCTCGTGACGAAGGCCTTCAGTGATTCGTCCGCCCCTTGCTTTACGCAGAACAGCTGACTTGTGTTGTGATGTCCGACGGACAATAGGATGAACCGAGAGAGGAAGGCGTGTGACAGTGCATGGAATGAGTCAATGGACCCTGGCGGACACTCGAAAAACCAGCTCATCGCCTCACCGTCCAATGTTTCGCTGAACAAGTGGCACAGGGTGGTGTCGTCAAATCCCTTGTTGTTGGTGACTTTCTTGAAGGTGTCCATGTGGACGAAGGGATCAGACATTCCGCCGTAATGCGACATCTTTGGGGTTTTTGCAGACGCTGGTCTGATAACTTGCAGAATCGCAGCGGTGAAGGGCCCAGACTCCGCCCGGATCAACCTCTGCTCCAGTTGTTGCATCCTTTCCAATATCTGGGCAGTTGCATCGCCAGCGAAATCAGCCTGACTATTCCGCTGGATCTGCCTGCGCCTCGGCGCAGGCGGATTGCCTTCAGTCCTCCCCCTAGCTTCCGAGCGGTTGGTGTGCGGCAGTGATTCCGCCTCCTGCTCTAACATTAGTTGGGGGATGGGCGGTGGTCCCATTCCCAACAACTCAGGTAGGTCTAGTGGTACCTGCATCTGTATGACTGGCCCCGGTACCAATGTGCCAGTGCTGGGTCGACTACGCCTGGTGCTACGTTACTGTTCGCTTTGCGCTGGATTGGCGGTAGCTTCTAGCGTCCTCTTCAGTTCATCAAAACGTGACATTAGCGTAGCCAACTGTCTTTGAGCCTCAGCCTTCTCCTTGTGCTCCTCCTCACGTTCTCTGTTTGCTTTATGAAGACCCGCCAGTGCTAGTTCGTACATAGTGACGAGATCCTGACCCGGCGGGCGGCTGCTGCTTGGATTTGCCTCAACGCCGGGGTTGGCCGGGGTTGTGAATAGTGCGCAGTTAACCCCTACCGCTGGGTCGGAGGGTTGGGGGATGGCGGAATGGTCTGCCTGCTCTTCAGCGTTTCCCCCGCTACCGTTAGTCATGGTGATTGTGGTGGGATGACCTTTTGTTCAAGGTTTCCCACAGACGGCGCCAATGTTAATGTCTAAAAGTTCGGCGGTAGCTGAACCTTTGTTAACGCTGATCCGGTGGGCGGATCGATACTTGTGGTGCTCTCAAAGCTTCCGCTACCTGTCAAGTGAAATACAAATTAAAGGGCGTCAGAGGGAGACCGCGCTGGGCGGTCTTCAACTCTCCGATGCCTAAGTTAGTCAATGTATTTATGTTGACAAAGTAACAGTAGGTAAGTATTGAATGAGTAATTAATGAGGAGAGAGGAGAGAACCTTATATAGGTGAAGAAGATGAGGTTCTTCTCTTTGTTTTCGATGTGGGACTGAAGTGCTTCAGTTCCCAGCTCTGGGAGCTACTGATGCCATTTTGGCACGGCGCGTGGCGGCGCGTCGGCGGTGATCTGGGGGTGATCCAACGCTGAGGTTGTAGCCCGCCTGGCGGTGTACCTGTATGTCATTCATTTGGTTGGAATTAGTACCTTTGGCGGTACAATGAGCGTGGCCCATTATAGCTAATTATGCTTGCAAATGTACATGTATGTACAGCACTAAAGCTCGGTTTAAACAAGTTTGTTTTTTGTTTTTTTATTTGGTCTGCTGGAATGGGTCTAAACAAGTTGTAATTGAAGAATAAGCATATGCTCAAAGCATTATCAATGCCCTCTCTAGAGCAGGAGGGAACTTAAGTGAAGTGGGAGACTGGGAGTCATTCTTGATGAGGTAAAGGCCTTCTATAAAGTTTTGAATTTGCATCTTGGAGATTTGTTCCGCTAGATTGCAATAACGTAGCTCATTTCTTGGCGAAAGCACTTCATTGCCATATGAAATTTATTAGTTGGAGGAGCCCCCCGGCTCACTTCTTGACGCGGGCGGAAGTAACCCTAGGTTTACAAGCAATAAACCTAAAACAAAGATTCTGGAGTCCACCAGAGATAAAAGAGAAAACTCTCAATTTTGATTGATAATATGATAAAAGATAGTTCTGCAGCCGTTTAAGGTTGCTTATATATGGGAAAAGAAACCCTAGGGCGACTAACAATGAAACCCTAAAGCCCACGGATTAAAACAAAACAAATCCAAAATAAACTAGAAAACCTAAAATAAAAAGAATGTAAAATTAACCTAAAAATATCAAATCACGAATCGGATAATTAAGACGATACATTTTGGCCTAAATCTGATAGGGCTCATTAAAGTGAGTCTTGAAGATCTTGTCGTTCCCATTCTGGAAAGGTATCATGCGTTTCAAACAGACATTCTGGCCAAAAGTTAGTCAAATCTGATTCAAAATCAAAACCTGACTTTTCGCACGAGAAACCCGAAAAGTCCAAAACCAAATCTTCTTGAATATTCCAGCGGCTAGTAACCTGATTACGTGTGAGTTACCTATTTTCCAATCATTCTTCTTGATTCTACACCGCTTCTTTACTTTTATGGTTTTTCGGCTAAACTGGGTCCATTCTCGTCCTACATCATTCTCCTCCACTATGAAAGAACTCGCCCTCGAGTTCCTCTTGAATAAAGGACAGGAATAGGTAGACAAAAGACCTGAGAAAAAATTAGACAATTGGACATGTGGATTATTGGCTGGATCTTCTGCATATTCTGATGACACAATCATGAACCCAACACCATAGATGAGTCTGTTATAGGCAACCTTAGTAGATTCTTCACAGCTCTCAAGGTTGTGTACTCTTGAATAACATTTGGCTCTGAATGATTTATTTTAGGCTCCAAGACTTCATCAGTACAAATAACCATGTCTTCATGAGCAATTTCATCTTTAACCTCTTCTTGGTCTTCATCCATGAATTCTTGTGGAGGTTCTTCCATTAGAAATTATTATGGCTTTTCTTCAATTAAACTATTAATCTCAACCGGCAAAGAAAACTTGGACTCTAACTTCTTCTCGAAAACCTTAGGAGGATAATTCTTGATGTTCTTCATTCCAGGCTTGATTTTAATTTTGTGTGACTCCCACCTAAATAAATATGTGTCATCTTTGCAATAACCACCTTTGACGCTTTCATGCCATGGCATTCCAAAAAGCACATTAGTATCGTCCATGCCAATCACATGACAAGTAACATCTTCTTTATAAAATTTTCCCATAGAGACAGGGGCCGAAACTTTACAAACCTCTGTTACTCGTGCATATTCATCCTCCCCAAATGGAATCCAGTATGGATCTCTTAGTTTCACTGTCGGTAATTGAAAATAATCCACAACTTTGTTTGCTACAAAGTTCTCTCGTAGACCACTGTCAATTATTACAGAGCATACCTTGTCTTTGATGACACATGTAGTTCGGAAGTCGTCGTAATCTGGCGTTGTGAATATCCAACGTTCCATGTTTCTTCTTCTTCTTCTTCTTCTTCTTTTTTTTTTTTTTTTTTTTGGATTGATGAGGTTGTCCTAGGGCGAATCCCTTGGCATGTTCCTCTTCAACGAAACTTTCTGTGATAGATACTTTACGACCAGCGTCGTTGAGGTTGGCGGTAGTGAACTTCTCCCTTGGATCGTCGTCTGCTAAGGAGCGGGCGATACCCGCTCTGATACCAAATGATGCGGGAAGCGTGAACACGATAGTAAGAGGCTCGGTCAAGCGTCGAAAGCCATATGAGATGAGCTAGAATCCACTAGCAATTACGGGCACAACCGTAAGAAACACAGAGAAACTTCTCTAATATTTGGTTTTTTATTGATAATTTGAATGAATATTACAATCTAAGAGGTGCCTTATATATAGGGCACATAGCATAAACCTAATACAACTAGAAAACAAAAAGAATAATTTATTATAGACTAAAACTAGAAAACTTAATTAAACCTGATTAAATAAAAATCGAAAATAAAATCCTAGATACTAAAGAATATTACGCTTGGAATCCCAATCAAGATTTTGCTCGAGAATCCCGATATATCCAAAAGAGTAATTTATGATTAATTCCATCATTAAGAAGCCTTTTCCCATATATAAGCAACCATAAACGGCTGCAGAACTATCTTTTATCATATTATCAATCAAAATTGAGAGTTTTCTCTTTTATCTCTGGTGGACTCCAGAATCTTTGTTTTAGGTTTATTGCTTGTAAACCTAGGGTTACTTCCGCCCGCGTCAGGTGGTATCAAAGCCAGGTTTTCCCTGTCTCTTTTATTTGCCTTAGTAGCAATGGGTGAAGTTACGAAATCAGATATTGAAACTCTTACAACAGCGTTTACCGCTGCCATCAATTCCTTGAATAATCAGATCGGAGAAATTCGTGGATTGTTGGGTGAGAGGAACAACAACAACAACAACAACAACAATAATCGGAATAGAGGCGGGGAAGGAGGCCAGCGAGTTAGGGCTCCACGTAGAGAAGTTGTTGTTCATACTTCAGAATCTGAGTCTGAAGAAGAGATTGTGCAATATGAACCACAAGGACAAGCTGACCAGGATTACAAAGTCAAGGCCGAAATTCCTTTCTTTTCGGGCAACTTGGGTGTGGAAGATTTTCTGTATTGGCAAGTTGAGGTGGATAGGTTCTTCGAAATTATGGAGATTCCAAAGAATAAGCAAGTTAAGATGGTGTCTCGAAAGCTTAAAAGTATTGCTGCTTATTGGTGGGATGAATTGCAAGGAGCCAGAAAGAGGCGAAGAAAAGTGCCTGTTCAGACATGGCGGAAGATGAAAGGTCTTCTTAATGAAAAATTTCTGCCTAGAGATTTTTGTTTCAAGAATGACCATCCTGAGGTGTGTGAAAAGGAACATGAAGAAGCAACTTTGAAGATTGAAGAGAAACTCATTAAGGATAAGGAAGCTGATTCATTCATCACATCGATATCCATGTCATGCATGCCTAATTGTGTTCAAGATCAACCCAAGGAGAAGTCATTGCCCATTCCTTTTCAAGTGGAGGAGTTCAAGTTTCAAGATGCTTATTCTAAACTTGTCTACGGTATTGGATTCATGGTGATACCTTTTAATTTCGAGAATATTGAAGTTGATGGTTTATCATGTTTTATTCCTACTAATGATCGAGCTGCATACAAGAGGAACTCGAGGTCGAGTTCTTTTCAAGTGGAGGAGACTGATGTAGGACGAGATTTTAGCCAATTTCAACCAAAAATCTCGAAAAGAAAGAAGCGTCTTCACATTAAGAAGAATAATTTGAATATTGGAAATTGGTATTCAAATAGGCTTCTTAATGATGGAATTAATCATAAATTACTCTTTTGGATATATCGGGATTCTCGAGCAAAATCTTAGGGCAACTAACAATGAAACCCTAAAGCCCACGGATTAAAACAAAACAAATCCAAAATAAACTAGAAAACCTAAAATAAAAAGAATGTAAAACTAACCTAAAAATATCAAATCACGAATCGGATAATTAAGACAATACATTTTGGCCTAAATCTGATAGGGCTCACTAAAGTGAGTCTTGAAGATCTCGTCGTTCCCATTCTGGAAAGGTATCATGCGTTTCAAACAGACATTCTGGCCAAAAGTTAGTCAAATCTGATTCAAAATCAAAACCTGACTTTTCGCACGAGAAACCCGAAAAGTCCAAAACCAAATCTTCTTGAATATTCCAGCGGCTAGTAACCTGATTACGTGTGAGTTACCTATTTTCCAATCATTCTTCTTGATTCTACACCGCTTCTTTACTTTTATGGTTTTTCAGCTAAACTGAGTCCATTCTCGTCCTACATCACTTCTTCTCTTATTAATGATGTAATAGTTGAGAATTAAATGGGGTATGAAACTCTTTTCTACTTGTTACTGACAAGGTTTCTAATCAGGCCACAATAAACCCCCTTGAGTTGTAGATTCTCGTGTTCTTTATGAAAAATTATTTGCAGATAAAAAATAATAATAAAAAAATAATAATAATAAAAAAAGACAGCATGAGACATTCTAATTTCACTTTTTTCGGAACTTTCAAATTTGATTCGAATGTGGCATAATTTGAAAATTTTCAGATGATTGTTGGATTTCGATCACTCCCCCAACTTCCACCATGCCTGCTCAAATTATAAGCCTAGTTGAATGTGTGTAAATACTTTTAATGTTATGAGAAACCATTATCAAAGAGTACTACTGAACATGTTAAACGAATTAATGTATATCTCACCAATAATAATAAGTTAATAACTAAACCAATTTCTCTAAGTCAGCCATGCAAACTGAATCGGTCTTCTTTCCCCCATGGCACCAAAGAATAATCCAAACAATTTCTTCTTCATCAAAGTTGTTCAGACGTCATCTTCGATCACCTACAACTGAATTTGTAAACTCTGAAAATTGCAACGAAAGTACCAGGACAGTATTGGTTCACAATCAGTTGACTTCACATTCAGTTGACATGACATTCATGCATCTATTTAATTATTGAAGGTAACTGATGTCAAAGATGAAGAACAACGTCTGTTGAAGGTACCAGGAAACTGCTTTGTATTTGTGAAGTTACGCAAGACACATATTTATAACAAGAAAAGGCTTTGGCTTGATCAGCACCAGTCTGTTCCTTGAAGACTAGTACTCGATTAAGAGCCTCTTCCTCCTCTTCCTCTACTTTCGCTCATTCGTGGACATACTTTATATGTTATAGAGGCACGGATACACGCAATGGTTTTACAGACCATTTGCATAGCAATTTGCTTCAAAAGGGAATCAAAACCTTCCTAGCTGATGAGGTTATGAGTAGAGGAGAGGAACTAATTAATTAACATTGCCAATGATTTTCCAAGCTATTGGAGAGTCCAGGATTTCTATCATTGTATTATCTGAAAATTTGGCGTCCTCGGAGTGGTGCTTGGATGAACTCGGTGAGATCATGCTGTTAGTGTAAAACGTAGCTAAGCAAAGTTAGTTAGAAGGGTTGTTAGAGGAATTCATCATGTTGTCCAGATAAGTGACAAGTGTCACAATTCTGTGCATTAGATTAGGTTTCTGTTGCTATAAATATCTCTAGTCCAGCTGTAACATCTCATACTGTCCAAAAACTATTTTCCAGAAATTAGTTACAGATATTTTCTCTCTCTCTCTCTCTCTCTCTATTTCGTCTTCTTCATGCTTAGCTTTCATGGTATCAGCAGCTCAGGTCGATCGGTGACCTCAAGCTCGTTCATCTTCATCAGCTCGTTCATCTTCATCAGCTTTGTTCTTCAGTGTTGATGCACACTTCGTTTCTGCAAATTTTTTCGAGATAAGTGAAGTTGTTCATCGAATTTTTCAGATCTAACAGTACGAATAGTTAAGCTTTTGTTGTTAATACTATCATCGAAGACTTGGATTTACATATAGAGCAATATTTTCTGGAAAACTTGTTGATTCATATTCAGAAACTCTAGATTTTGAGAAAAATTGAAGAAGTTGAAGAAATAGGTCACATCCTAGCTACTGTTACTACAAGATTCAGGTTCTTGACGATTGCTCAACTTAGAATTCTGTGTTACTTCTCTTACAAGTATTAAGGCTCATATCCTCTAGATCTACTCATGGCTTCCACTACTGTTACTCAGACTACAGTCTACCTACCAAATATTCTTCTTGATGAGTCCAATTACCCTACCTGGTTGTTTAGACTTGAATCATTCCTGAGAGGTCAAAATCTATATGGATTTGTTGATGGCTCCACACCCTGTCCTACTCAATATATTACATCTGCTGATGGTTCTACTAGATCTGTCTCAAGTGAATATGTAGCTTGGAAAACACAGGATCAAAGCATTGTAAATATGATTGGTCAAACTTTAAGTCCTATTGCTATGTCATGTGCTGTTGGTAGTAAATCTGCTCAAGAATTATGGATTAACCTGAGGAATAAGTTTGCAGCTCCTAATAGGCAGAATATCCTGCAGTTAAAATCCAATCTACAAAACCTAAGGAAGGGAAGTGATAACATTGAGGCATATCTTGACAAAATTAAGGCTGCAAGGGATGCATTAGAGACTGTTGGAGTGTTTCTTGATGATGAAGATATTGTTGTCACAGTTCTAAGAGGTCTTCCATCTGAGTATGCTGCTATTAAAACAGTGATAAGAGCTCAATTTGTCAGTTGTTCTGTGCCAGAGTTAAAGACTTTGCTAAAAGCTGCTGAGATAGACATAGAGAATGAAGTTCAAGCTGGCCTAAATGTTCCATTGTCTGCAATGGTTGCTCAACATGCTCCTGCTTCTACATCAGCTGCTAGCACATCATGTGCTCCTGTTCAGAATATGCCATCTACCTCAGCTGCTCCTGTCCAGCAGACCACATCTGTTCCCACAGTTCCTCCTGGCTTCACACCAATTTCATCACAGACTCAGTACATCCCAATTCCGGCTATGGCATATGGCTTTCCATCCTTCAATGTGTTTGATCCAAATATGTCTATGACTGGCTTTCTTGCTGGAAGGGGAGCTCCAAGATTTAATGGTGGCAGGAACAACTATGCTCACAATGGCAATAATGGTTTCAATAATCTTGGTAGAGGCAATGCAGGCTTCAACAATAATAACAATGCAGGTTTTAACAACAATGCAGGCTTCAATAACAATCATGCAGGCCTCAACAATACCAATGCAGGCTTCAGAAATCCCATCACATGCCAGATATGTGGAAGAGTTGGTCATGGAGCTAGAACCTGCAGGTCTCTACCCAACATCCTGAATCAACAACAAGGAACTTTTAATCAGAACTTGGGAGGTTGTCAAGTTTGTGGCAGGATCAATCATACTGCAGAAAGATGCTACTACATCATAGGTTTTCCAAACCAACAAAATCAACCTCAAAATCAGGCAAATCAGGCAGTGGCACCTCAAGCAAATGGCATGATGACTGGAAATGCAATGTTGGCTGCTGCAACTCAAGCTGCTCCTCAGTACTGGCTGGCAGACACAGGTGCCACCAACCACATGACCAATGAAGTCCAACTGCTCAATAATGTTGCTCCTTATCCTCATGCAGATGCAGTTCAAGTTGGTAATGGTAAAAAGCTTAATATAACTCATATTGGTAAAACTATGTTGGGGTTCTTACAATTGCAGAATGTTCTTTTAATACCTGAATTAGCAGCTCATTTGTTATCAATTTATCAACTGTGCAAGGATAATAACTGCTCTGTGTGGTTTGATGAATTTATGTGTGTGATACAGGACAAGGTGTTGGGCAAGATACTGTACAAAGGACTGAGTAAACAAGGTCTATATCCCATTCCATTTGATTTGCCATCTCTCAAGACTTCTACAAGTTCTGCAGCTGTAACTGATGCTTCTGGTGCTTCAGCCTTCTTAGGAAAATGTATAAAGCAGTCTCTTTGGCATCAAAGGTTTGGGCATCCATCCAATGAGATAGTTAGTAGTATGTTGAATAAATGTAATATTTCATTCAAGAGTGAATTAGGATCATCCATCTGTGAAAGTTGTCTTCTAGGAAAATTCCACAAGTTACCATTTTCAGATTCACAGACTAAGAGTGATGCTCCTTTTGAGATTGTCCACTCAGATGTATGGGGACCTTCACCTTGTGCTTCAATTGATGGTTTTAGATATTTTGTACTCTTCATTGATGATTGTACTAAGTACACTTGGATGTTCCCAATGAAGAATAAAAATGAAGTTTTTGCTTGCTTCCAGGCTTTGTATAATTTTGTTCAAACTCAATTTTCAAGTGTTATCAAAACTTTGAGGACAGATGGTGGTGGGGAATATGTTAACAATGTTTTCAAGAGTTTTCTTAGTAGCAAAGGGATTGCTCATCAGATTTCTTGTCCTTATACACCTGAACAGAATGGTGTTTCTGAAAGGAAAAACAGACACATAAGGGAAACTGCAGTAACTTTACTTCAGACTGCTTTTCTTCCAAATCCTTTTTGGTACCATGCTTGTGCTCTTAGTACCTATCTTATCAACAGAATGCCAACACAAGTCCTCAAGATGCAATCACCTTTTGAGAAGCTATACAAGTCTCAGCCATCTTTGGATATTCTCCGAGTCTTTGGTTGTGCCTGTTATCCCTTACTAGCTCACAGAACAGATAAGCTTCAACCTAAGACTGCAAAGTGTATTTTCCTTGGTTTTGCTACAGGATACAAGGGCTACATATGTTACAACATGCAAACTAAGAAATATATTATCTCCAGGCATGTCATGTTTGATGAAGAACAATTTCCCTATTCTGCTACTGTGAAAACCTCACATCACAAGACTGGGATGCCTACATCAAGTGACAGTTCCCTTCCCTTGCCTTGTTTTACTCATACTCAGTCCACAACACAGTATCCTGCTCCTACACCTAGTCATTTCACACCATCAAATTCAGGTCAGTCTCTCTCTAACCACACTTCAGACTTAGCATCTCCTACTGATTCAAACAGGGTTATATCAAGTCCACAAGATTCTCATTCTTTGACTCCAGTATCCACAAGCACATCTGCCAGATTCAATGCTTCACCATCTCCATCATCTCCTGCTGTTACTCCCTTTGATCCTAACACACACACTGTGATTCATTTTGGTGAAGACAATGGCACCTTGAATGTTAATGCTCAACCTGGTGCTGGCAATATCTCTCTCTTTCTTGACTGCAGTCCTTCAAGACCTAGAACTCAGATCTCAGAGGCCAATATTCTTCATCCTGTTGAAGGATTACACAATGCAGTTCACAATGATCATACTATGCTCACAAGGGGGAAAAGAGGTATTGCCAAGAAAAAATGTTTTCTTTCTGCAGTTTCTTCTTTCTCTACAGCTTCCACTGATCCAAGTCAAACTGAGCCTGTCAGTTATAAACTTGCTCTCAAGATTCCTCAGTGGGAACAAGCTATGCAAGAAGAGTATGATGCCCTTATGCACCAACAAACATGGACTCTAGTGCCTCTACCTCCTGACAAAAATCTTGTGTCATGCAAATGGATCTTCAAAATTAAAAGAAATGCTGATGGCACCATTGCTAGACATAAAGCACGATTAGTGGCCAGAGGATTTAGTCAAGAGTATGGTGTTGACTATGAAGAAACCTTCTCTCCTGTGGTGAGACACACAACTGTCAGACTTATTCTTGGTTTAGCTGCACACTATGGATGGAAACTACATCAGATGGATGTTAAGAATGCCTTCTTGCATGGTACGTTACATGAGGAGGTTTATATGTCTCAACCTGGAGGTTTTGAAGATACCTCTTACCCATCTCATGTGTGTAAACTACAGAAATCCCTGTATGGTCTAAAACAAGCACCTCGAGCATGGAATGACAGATTCACTTCATTTCTTCCAACCATTGGTTTCAAGTGTTCTCATGCAGATCCATCCTTGTTTATTAAACATTCAGGTGCCTCCAAAATTTACCTTCTACTGTATGTTGATGATATTATATTAACTGGAAATGATGAAGCTATGATTACTGAGGTTAAGAAGGCCTTACAGCATGAGTTTGACATGAAAGACTTGGGAGATTTGCATTTCTTTCTTGGTCTAGAAATTAAGTATGGTACAAATGGTATTTTTCTATCTCAACAGAAATATGCCCAAGATTTATTGCATAAAGCTGGTATGGATCAATGTCACTCTCATCTCACACCTTGGCAATCAGGAGTCAAACTTCTCAAGGATAGTGGCACTCCACTTTCTTCTTATGACATTCCTCATTTTCGAAGCCTAGTTGGTTGTCTGCAATATCTAACATTTACTAGACCAGATATTGCATTTAGTGTTAACACTGTCTGTCAATTTCTTCATGCTCCTACTGATGCTCACTTCAATGCTGCTAAAAGGATATTACGATATGTCAAAGGTACCTTGAGTCATGGAATTCTTTTCAAAAGACAATCTCACAATGAACCATTGTGTTTGCAAGCCTACTGTGATGCTGATTGGGCTGGAGACCCCAACGATCGACGGTCTACAACTGGTTTTGTTATTTTATTGAATCAGTCTCCTGTTTCATGGTGTAGTAAGAAACAAAATGCTGTTTCTCGATCATCTACAGAGGCAGAATATCGAAGTATGGCTGATACTACTTCAGAACTTCAATGGCTTAAGCATTTACTCACTGATTTACAGCTTCCACTTTCTCGTGTTCCAACTCTTCACTGTGACAACATTTCTGCTTTAGCTTTGGCTTCAAATCCTGTGCATCATTCCAAGCTCAAGCATGTAGAAGTTGATATTCATTTCACCAGAGATAAGGTCAAAGATGGTTCCATTACTCTGCAGTTTGTCTCCACACTTGAACAACTTGCTGATTTGTTTACAAAAGGACTGTGTTCTCCTCAGCATGTATATCTTTGTAACAGCTTGATGGTGGTTTCTCCTCCATCCAGCTGAGGGGGGCTGTTAGTGTAAAACGTAGCTAAGCAAAGTTAGTTAGAAGGGTTGTTAGAGGAATTCATCATGTTGTCCAGATAAGTGACAAGTGTCACAATTCTGTGCATTAGATTAGGTTTCTGTTGCTATAAATATCTCTAGTCCAGCTGTAACATCTCATACTGTCCAAAAACTATTTTCCAGAAATTAGTTACAGATATTTTCTCTCTCTCTCTCTCTCTCTATTTCGTCTTCTTCATGCTTAGCTTTCACATGCAATGTAAAGAATCAAAGAATCAAATTGTTTGGCCAATTTATTACAAGGTGGATCCTTTGGATGTAAGAAACCAGCAAGGTAGTTTTGGTGAGGCACTTGTTACCATGAATCCAAATTCAAGGAGGACATGGAGAAGGTGCTGAGGTGGCCTTACAGATGCAGCAAATTTGCCTGGGTGGTATTTCAGGGAGAACTTCTAACCATTTTAATTACTGATTCATATTTTTTCTTCTTTTTTCACTTTACTTAGAAAACTAGAAATGTGCAAATAGGAGTTCAAGTTGGAAATTTTTACTAAATAGTTCATTGCTTGTTGAAAATAACTATCCAATGCTACAATAACAATCCACTTTTAAAAAGAAACTACCAATAAGATCGATTCTGCTTGAAATTAACCATGCTTAGGGAATGACCCCATGGGTTTCTAACAGTCACTTTTTGAATTAAGTATTATAGAGCTAAGTGCTCTGCTATTGCTATAATCAAATCTAGGATCTCCTACTTATATATGAATGTAGATTTATGTCATTAGACTAAATATTTGTGGACATTAATAATTTGTTTTTGTTTTGAAATAACCATAAAATTTTAGAGTATATCAACCTATTTGTGGACATTAATAATTTGTTTTTGTTTTGAAATAACCATAAAATTTTAGAGTATATCAACCTGTGATTTATTTCTGTGCTCCTAGCTAGCTACTACATTTTTGATTTTGTTAAGCATATTTTAATGATCCTTCTATCCTTATTAGAAGAGGTCTAAGTTTCAAGACCCTGCACTTCTCTTTATTTATATAATATGAAAAATTATACAATATATTAAGGTATCAACTCATCAAATGTTGACCAACTAGTAGATCACTTCTGCAAATTTTCAGCCAAATTATCGAACTAGATTAAATCAATGGACGAACCGAATCTGTCCAACCTGAACCGTTCATGTTCATAATTGTAAAATCATAGTTATAAATGCCTTAATGATTATCAAGTTAACTGAAAATTTGCAGAGATGATCTACTCATATATACCCAAAAACTGAACGGTTAAAATGTGAATATGTGATCGAAAAGTAGATCTAATGAGCAGTCCCTTAAAATGGCCAAATATATATATATATATATATATATATATATATATATATATATATATATATATATATATATATTTTAAAGCATATGTGTGTGTATATGAAATCCTATTTTATGTCTTTTCACTTTTTTTTTAGTTCATATCCCTATTGTTTTAAATCATATGTTAGAAAAAAAAAAAAAAAAAACTTACGGTCTACATTATGTTTGATTCTTTCAAATTGCAGTCACGAATCTAAAGAGATTTCAGTACAAGTATTAAATTGTACCTATTTGAATGTGGCTAAGTATCGTGTTGGAACAGAGTCTCGTTCACGATGTTAAACAACGACAAGTGTGGCCCGTGATCCACTATTGTACCGATACTGTCCCAACTTAACCACCCGATAGATGTTGGGCACTACAACAAAAACTGGTATTAGTGACCACAACAATGGTCACAAAAGATGGCAAATTTGGTCACTAAACAGATTTAGTGACCAAAATATGGTGGTCACTGAGTGGTCACTATAGGGTCGTCACTAATAGTAATTAGTGACCAGTTCACAAAGTTGGTCACTAAATGAAATCAAGGGAGAAGGGAGAAGTTCCGCTGGCGGGGTTTCGCTCAGCGGAGACTTCGTCACTTAGAAGGTGACAAGGGAGAAGTTCCGCTGGCGGGGTTTCGCTCAGCGGAAATTTCGCCGCTTGGAAGGTGACAAGGGAGAGGTTCCGCTGGCGGGGTTTCGCTCAGCGGAAATTTCGGGCGGTTAGTGATTTCTTCCCAAGTGGTTACTTCCATTAGACGCTTCGTCTGATGGTGGTCGACACGTGGCCAACTCCTAGAGGGTTAGCGTCTGGAGGCTTGTCTCCTAAGCCTGGCCGTCTTCTCGCCATTAATGCTAGTAATTATGGATTCCATAACCGAGGCGACGCCTCGGTTAATCAGGAGAGTAAGTGGACACTTGGGACACGTGTACGGCTGGTGCGCGATGTCGTTTTCGAGTGGACGGTTTAGAATGCGTTGATGTTGACATAAAAGGGGGGGGGGGAACTCAGCGAGATTTGACACTTTGCTAAGGCTTCAAACTCTTACTCGTCGTCTTCACGCTCTGCTCGTCCGAGACTGAAGAAAGAGGCTGCTGGAGTTTGGAGATATCGTTCCCGGAAACACGAAGATTTTCCCCACTGAAGATTATTGCTCACCATCATACCGGAGGTTTCACCACTAAGGTTGGTATTTTGATTCCTTTTCCCTGTTTCATTGGATCTGCTGTTTTCTGGGTTTTGTTGTTTCTGTTTTTGGGATGCTTTCTGCTCTTCTTTGGTGTGCTCTGAGGGTGTGAAGTGCGATTTGGGGGTGGGTTATGGTGTTTGGCAGAGGGTTGGTGTTTAGGGATTTGCTAGATGGTCGAATCTGGGTTGAGTGTGTTTGTTCTTGTTTTGGCTTTTTCTGGGTAAACTGTTCTTGGTGTTCTTGGCTATAATTGATATAGGTCTAGGCTAGATCTTTGTTTGAGCTAACTGATTTGGGTTTTAGGGTTTGGGATGGCTAACGTCGTAGAGATTTCGAGTAGTGAGGATTCCGGGTCTGACGTGTCGTTCAGCGTGGCGGATAGAGTATTTATTGATTCGTTGCGTCTGTCTGCCCATGCAGGAACCTCACTGCCAGAACCGCTAGAGGTTGAGCCGCTACAGACCATACCCTGGGAAGTAGCCATGGGTCGTGCCTCGCGTCCAGAGAGTTCTAGGGCAGGGGAAGCCGCCGCGGCCAAAAATAGGCGTGACGAGCGGTTGGCGAGTAACAGGGCTGCCAGTGGGTCCGCTGGCGGGGGAGAGATGGCGGGGGAGGATGCTGAGTCAGCGTGGGTTCTCCAGGACAGCACCCCTGTTGACGAGGCAGGAGGGTGGATGAACGTTGCTGCCGTCAATCGGGTGAAGCGGATGTTCCGGTTGCCGGGTTCGGTGAAGCTGCGTCCGCCGACGGTGGATGAGAAGGCGTCGATTCTCCAATAGGGGTTTGCCGCCGTGCACGAGGCGATATTCCGCCTAGGAGTGACACTCCCGCTGGTGCCCAACCTTCAGATTTTGGTGTGCGAGTTTGGCCTTGCTTTTGGGCAAATTTGTCCCAATATGTGGCGGTTAATGCTGGCGCTGAACTCCCTATGGCGGCTGTCCGGTTGTGAGGGGCCAACCGTGGCGGAAGTGCTGCACTTCTACGAGCTGGTGTACGTGAAGCGCCAAGGTTGCAGAGGGCAGGTGAACTTGAGTCGCCGCCAGGGAGCGCCCAAGCTGATCGAGAATCTAAGGGATTCCATGTCCTACTGGCGGGGGACCTTCTGCGTTGCCACGACGGGGTGGGAATATTAGGCTGGGTCCAACGAGGGAGAGCCGACGTTTAGGATTAAGTCGGAGTTTCAGCATATCCGAGGTTGTTTACCGGTCTCCGCTGAACATAGCTGGCGGTTTCACTTATGCATAGCCTTGTATTTCTACTAACGATTACCTTGTTTGTGCAGCCTGACTCGTGCGAAGAGTGTCGCGTGGCACGCATCAGAGGCTGTTGGCGGAATCGCAACTTGCTGGATTTTCGCCTTCTTACCGGTTGGGAGTTGTTGGTCGATCAACGACTGACTCGTGCCGTTGGTAAGAAATCTCCTCCACATTGTACTTTCGATCAGAGTGCCTCAGGCTGACTGGTTTGTTGTTTTTTTTTTTTTTAGAAACTCTGCCAGGTAATAAAGCAATCCGCGACGCTTTCGATAAGGCGATAGACCGTGCAGAGATCGACAACTTCCTGGAGACCATGTATGCCTCCGGATTGGCGGCCCAGCAGACGGTAGTGAACCTGGAGACGCTGGCACTGAGCCCGTCCGAGGTTCCCGTGGTGCTACCTATGCCGCACCACTCCCACCTTGGTGGTGACGGCCTGCCGGTGGTTCAGGCGGGGGCCAATGTGGATGGCGGGAAGAAGGGAGCTGCTACCGCTGCGCCTCAGAAGGAGAGGGCGCCTGCAAATAGGCGCGGCTCTCATAAAGAGAAAACTGTGCCGCCGGCGGAGACTGTCACCGCCGCAAGGGAGGAGCCGCCGGCGAGGGGATCGAGGCTTGCTGCGGGGAACACAAGAGTGCTCCAGAGAATGACTCCCCTGATGAGGAAGAGGGGGACGATGCGGAGACCATTGGGGCCAGCCAGCAGAAGAGGGCTCGACTAGCTCCGCTCAAGGCTCCCGTGGTCGAGGAGAGAGAGACGCCCGCGAGTGACCTGGACTCGTTCGCCGCGTACGCGGAGTTCATGACCGATGGTGAGCGGGAATTTCTCTACCACTTTTGCGAGCGGCTGGGGTTTGGCGGCCTAGCGGGGATCTCGCGCTCAACTGCCATTGACCAGTCGCCCTTCAGCTCGGCCTTCGGTCACCTGTCGGTTGGGCTGCATGCCATGTTTCTGGCGGCGTCGAAGCAGCCCCGGGTTGAGTGGGAGCTGCGGGAGGAGGTCCAAGGACTTCAGAGAGAGCTAGCGAAGGCAAAGGACAGGCTGGCTGAGGTGGAACGGCGCCTGACCAAGGCGGACTGTGACGCCGTAGACGCCCGCGGCAAGCTGGCGGTGGCCATCAAGCGGGACTTGGAGCGGAATGAACATGTCTCCAAGCTCGAGCAAGACATGTCCCTGCTGCAGGAATGGGTGGCCGCTAAGGATAAGAAGATTGATATCCTGCAGCGGGAGTCCGCCGCTGTTGAGGCATTCAAACAGTCGGCGAATTATAAAAAGGCCATGACTAAGGCGGCGAAGGCTGGGGCCCTAGCCAATGTGGAGATGCTGACACAGAAGGGCGCTATCGACTGGGCGAAGGCGTCCTAGCCCAATGTGCCGCCAGCGCAGAATGCCCTGCCGGCGAAGGGTGTGGTCCCCGCCCAACCTGAAGGCGCTCGCTAGGGGAGCGGAGAGAGTGGCGCACGCCCGGCGGATGGCTCCCAGCGGACTCCTCTTCCCACTCAGTCGGAGGTCTCCTGTGTTGGTTTCCTGGCGGCTCATACCCGGGCAGATGGTACCATAGAGACTCCAAGTCCCACCACCCGAGGGTCTGACCAAACCAGCCGTGCACAGCCGCCGCCGCATGCTGAAGGTGAAGATGTTGACGCCAACCCCTGATGTGTTGGAATTTTTTTTTTTTTTTTTTTTTTTTTTACATACATGTACATTTGCAAGCATAATTAGCTATAATAGGCCACGCTCATTGTACCGCCAAAGGTACTAATTCCAACCAAAGGAATGACATACAGGTACACCGCCAGGCGGGCTACAACCTCAGCGTTGGATCACCCCCAGATCACCGCCGACGCGCCGCCACGCGCCGTGCCAAAATGGCATCAGTAGCTCCCAGAGCTGGGAACTGAAGCACTTCAGTCCCACATCGAAAACAAAGAGAAGAACCTCATCTTCCTCACCTATAAAAGGTTCTCTCCTCTCTCCTCATTAATTACGCATTCAATACTTACCTACTGTTACTTTGTCAACATAAATACATTGACTAACTTAGGCATCGGAGAGTTGAAGACCGCCCAGCGCGGTCTCCCTCTGACGCCCTTTGTATTCTATTTGACAGGTAGCGGAAGCTGTGAGAACATCACAAGTATCGATCCGCCCACCGGATCAGCATTAACAAAGGTTCAGCTACCGCCGAACTTTTAGACATTAACATTGGCGCCGTCTGTGGGAACCCTTGAACAAAAGGTCATCCCACCACAATCACCATGACTAATGGTAGCGGGGGAAACGCTGAAGAGCAGGCAGACCATTCCGCCATTCCCCAACCCCCTGACCCAGCGGTAGGCGTTAACCGCGCACTATTCACAACCCCGGCCAACCCCGGCGGTGAGGCAAATCCAAGCAGCAGCCGCCCACCGGGCCAAGATCTCGTCACTATGTACGAGCTAGCACTGGCGGATCTTCATAAGGCAAACAGAGAGCGTGAGGAGGAGCGCAAGGAAAAGGCTGAGGCCCAAAGACAGGTGGCTACGCTCATGGCACGTTTTGAGGAACTGAAGAGGACGTTGGAGGCCACCGCCTGCCCAGCACAGAGTGAGCAGTCACATAGCACCAGGCGTAGTCGACCAGTCACTGGCACATTGTTACCAGGGCCAGTCATACAGATGCAGGTACCGCTCGACCCACCTGAATTTTTGGGGATGGGACCACCGCCCATCCCCCAGCTAATGATAGAGCAGGAGGCGGAATCACTGCCACACACCAACCGCTCGGAAGTTAGGGCGAGGACTGAAGGCAATCCGGCGCAGGCAGACCCAGCGGATTATTCAGGCTGATTCCGTCGGCGATGCAACCGCCCAGATATTGGAAAGGATGCACCAACTGGAGCAGGGGTTGATTCGGGCGGAGTCGGGCGCCCCAGCGCCAACTCAGAATCCACTTTTCGCTTCCAGACCTGGGCCCTTCACCGCTGCGATTCTGCAAGCTATCAGACCAGCGTCTGCAAAAACCCCAAAGATGTCGCATTACGGCGGAATCTCTGATCCCTTCGTCCACATGGACACCTTCAAGAAAGTCACCAACAACAAGGGATTCGACGACGCCACCATGTGCCACTTGTTCAGCGAGACACTGAACGGTGAGGCGATGAGCTGGTTTTTCGAGTGTCCGCCAGAGTCCATTGACTCATTCCATGCACTGTCACACGCCTTCCTCTCTCGCTTCATCCTATTGTCCGCCGGACATCACAACACAAGTCAGATGTTCTGCGCCAAGCAAGGAGCGGACGAATCACTGAAGGCCTTTGTCACGAGGTGGCGGGCGGCAGCGTCTCAGTGCCGTGACCTAGACAAAACAATGGCATTGGCGGCCTTCAAGCAGGGACTCCTCAAGGGGCCATTCCTCTATCATCTCAACTACAATCATCCTAATGCGGCATATGACCACGTCATGAGTGAGGCGGTCATCCATGCCCAGGCGGAATTCCTCACATATGGAGAAACCCCACCGCCACCAGCAACTCCAACAAAGCCAACACAGCCATCCTCCAGTCATCAGGAAACTGCTAACAAGACCCCTTCAGCACCGCCAACTGACAAGAAGAGGGAGTGGCAGCAGGGCCACCACCAGAACAAGCGGCAGAGGGACCAACATTACAGCAAGGGCAACCGCCCAACCCATGGGGATAACCGCAATAAGCAGCCGGAGTCCTCTCAGCGGTATGCAGTGTTTACTGTCCTCACGGCCTCTTATGAAGAAATATACAATCAATGCAAGGATCAGATCCCACCGCCACCCCCTCCAAAGTTCCCAAAAACGGGCAAGCCCAAGAACACCGGCAAGTGGTGCAAATACCACGAGGACAGCGGCCACAATACCAGCAGCTGCAATGCTCTCAAAACGGCCATTGAGACCTTGTACCGTGACGGCAAGTTGGAGCAGTTCAAGGTGCGCCAACCACCACCAGTAATTACCAACGTTGAGACCCTGGGCCGCATCAACACCATCGATGGCGGTGCTCCAATCACCAGCATGTCTCACAGGGCAAGGAAACGCTATGCACGCGCCAATCATCCAAAGGAGGTCTGCAACATCAGTTACGAGAGGTCCGCCAAGCTCCCAAAGGCAGGTTGGGAACCTATTACCTTCTCAGAGGAGGAGGAGCGCGGAGTGCATCTACCACATGACGACCCATTCTTGGTCGACGCCATTCTTGGCAAATTCTCAGTGGGGAGAATCTTGGTGGACAGCGGGTCCGCTGTCAACGTCATCTTCAGCGGATGCTACAACCACCTCAAGCGGAACAAGAAACTACTCCAGGATCACGAGCCATTGCTCAGCTTCTCCGGCGACGTCACACAACCGCTAGGGACGGATTACATGCGACTGGTTATTGGTGCTAGCCCATGCATGGCGGAGGTACAAACGGAATTCATTATTGTGGATTGTTTCAGTTCGTACAACGCCATCATTGGACGACCAGCGCTTAACAAGCTCAAGTGCATTATCGCCGGATACATGCTCCTCATGAAGTTCCCCACACCCAACGGCACGGGCTGTGTGAGAGGAAGTCAACAATTGGCTCGAGAGTGCTATTCAACGACTGTAGCGCGGTCAGCACTCCGCCATGAAATTCTGACGGTGGGTAATTAGGCACCAAATATCTTTGAGGATCCTAGGGATGAGGAGAAGAAGTATGTCAAGAAGGAACCGGTCAACCCGGAGACGTCGTTGAAAGTCATCTGCATCTCGGACGAGCACCCTGAGCGGACGGTCCGCATAGGCGCCCAGCTAGACCCAGAGGTAGCGGCGGAGCTCACTCAGTTCCTGCGTGATAACGCCGCCGTCTTTGCCTGGTCCTACGCTGACATGCCAGGTATCTCTCCTGAAATTATAACTCACAAGCTGACCATCAAACCCTCCTTTTATCCCATCAAGCAGAAGCGGAGGGCCTTTGATGAGGAAAAGTATCAGGCAATAGAAGAGGAGGTTGCCAAGCTCCAGGGCATTGGATTCATCCGCCAAGTCATCTATCCCCAGTGGATCTCCAATTTGGTAATGGTCAAGAAACCCAGCGGCAAGTGGCGGATGTGTGTCGACTTCAAAAATCTCAACAAGGCATGCCCAAAGGATAGTTTCCCGCTACCTCGTATCGATCAGCTAGTCGATGCAACCGCCGGACATGAACTCCTCAGCATGATGGACGCTTTTTCTGGATATAATCAGATCAAGATGCACCCCGGCGACCAGGAGTGCACCACCTTCACCACCGACAAAGGCCTCTACTGCTACAATGTCATGCCTTTCGGTCTGAAGAACGCCGGTGCAACTTATCAGCGGTTGATGAACGCCATGTTCGCTGAGCATTTGGGAAAAATCATCGAGGTATACGTGGACGACATGCTAGTCAAGAGCATAAAGGCCAGCGGACATGTGGCCAACCTCAAGATCATAGTAACCATTCTCCTGGCCTATGGTATGCGCCTCAACCCAGAAAAATGTTTCTTCGGAGTCACCGCCAGCAAGTTTCTGGGTTACATCGTCAGCGAGCGAGGCATCGAGGCTAACCCGGACAAGGTGCAGGCCATCCTTAACCTGGCGGACCCCGAGTATAAGGTGGACGTACAGTGCCTCCAGGGCAAGTTAACCGCCTTTTCTCGATTCATCTCCAGACTCACTGATAAATGTGCCCCATTCTTCAAACTCCTCAAAACAACTCACAGGAAAGTCATCAACTGGAACCCAGAATATCAAGCGGCGTTCCAAGGCCTGAAGGAATACCTGGCGATAGTCCCTCTCCTTTCTGTCCCTGTGCAAGGAGAAACACTATTCATATACCTAGCGGTATCGGTATCAGCGGTAAGCTGCGCCATTGTCTGGCGGGAAGGCCAGGATGAGCTCCCAGTGTACTACGCCAGCAGGGGCATGAACGGAGCAGAAACGAGGTATCCTCCCCTGGCAGGCCCTCGCACTCATCGTTGCCGCCAGGCGCCTCCGCCAATATTTTCAGGCTCACACAATCCATGTGTTAACCAATCAACCGCTGAGGCAAGTGCTGCAGAACCCTGAACACTCGGGGCGCCTCAGCAAGTGGGTCATTGAGCTCAGTGAGTTCGATATTGATTACAAGCCAAGAACCGCCATAAAGGGCCAGGCAGTGGCGGACTTCATCGCTGAGCTCACCGAGCGCCAGCCAGAGCCCGGAACAGACATGATAACCGTTGAGGAAGCGACTCCCCCACAGTCAGATTGGAACCTGCATGTGGACGGCTCCGCCAGCGCCAAGGCCAACGGCGCTGGAGTCATCTTAACAGGACCCGGGGGACTGAACGCGGAGTACGCGTTGAAATTCAACTTCAAAGCTTCAAACAACATGGCGGAATACGAAGCACTCATCGCCGGCCTACTCCTCGCCATTGACTCAGGGGCTGACAGCGTCAACATATTCAGCGACTCTCAATTAGTCGTTAACCAGGTCAACGACAGCTTCCAGGCCAAGGACCAACAGTTAGCGGCATATTTGGGGTACGTCAAAACGTTGCTCAAAAAGTTCAAATTTCACACCATCACACAAATCCCCAGGGAAAAGAATGCCAAAGCTGATTCACTGGCGAGACTGGCAACCGCCCAACCACATCAAAGTCCAGCGGACACAAGAGTGGAGTGCCTTGACAGGCCAAGTATCACAAAAACCCTGGCGGAGATCTTCAGCATTGAGGTAAGCCCCAGCTGGATGGACGAGATCATTGCATACAAACGCAGCGGCACATTGCCGGAGGACAAGGTTCAGGCGCGGCAACTCAAGCGGAGAGCAACTCGCTACAACATCCGGAATGGCAAGCTTTACCGCCAGGGATTCACCCATCCCGACCTCCGCTGCCTAACCCCGGAGGAGGGAAGAGTGGTTCTAGCGGAAATACACGGCAGAGAATGTGGAAACCACTCGGGCGCCAGATCCTTGGCCAATCGCACAATGCGACAGGGCTACTTCTGGCCCACACTTGGTGATGACGCCCGGCGGATTTCGAGGTCTTGCCACAAATGCCAACAGTTTGCAGATCTCCCACATGCACCGGCAGAACCACTGTCAGTCATCATCGGCCCTTGGATTCACTCCACGTGGGGCCTCGATTTGATGGGAAAGTTCCAAACCGCCAAGGGCCAGTTCAAGTACAGCATTGTTGCTATCGACTATAACAGCAAGTGGATAGAGGCGGAGCCACTGACGGCGATAACCACCGCTAAGGTAACTCATTTCCTCTGGAAAAACATCTACTGCCGCTATGGTGTCCCACATACAATCATTACGGACAACGGCACGCAGTTCAACAAGAAGGAACTCATCTCCTTTACTGCCAACTTGGGCACCAAGTTGAGTTTTGCATCTGTCGCCCATCCCCAAACCAACGGCCAGGTCGAAGCAGCAAACAAGATAATCAAGAAGCTGCTAAAAAAGAAGCTCGACGACGCCAAGGGTTTGTGGGCGGAGAAGCTTCCAGAAGTCCTATGGGCCATCCGGACAACTCCAACTACCGCCACTGGCGAAACCCCTTTTTGTATGATGTTCGGAGCAGAGGCGGTCCTACCTAATAAAGTAACTCAGCCTACCGCTAGGGTCGAAGGCTACTGCCTAGAGACCAACAGCGACGGCGTCAACCTGGACAGGGACCTCCTAGAAGAAAAAAGACACAAGGCCCATTTGCACAACTTGCAAAACAAAAGGCTTGTATCGCGTTTCTACAACGCCAGAGTCAGGGCCCGGAACCTCCAATTGGGGGACTGGGTAATGAAGGAAGTCATTCCGCCACCAACAAAGCTCCGCCCAACTTGGGAAGGTCCGTATAAAATTGTGGAAGTCGTTAGCCCAGGCACCTTCTACTTAATGGACAAGGATGGCGTCACGTCGACCCACCCTTGGAATACCGAACACCTTCGGTATTACTACAAATAGTCATCCGCTACCCAAGAGCATCTTGACTTAGCTAAATTTTTGTTCAATATTTAGCTAAGGGAAGCTACCCAACGGGTACTACCCCACTTTTGTACACGCTGATAAATCAGCTATCAATGAAACGGGGAATTATTCAAACCATTGTTACCAAGTCTAGCACTGAGGGCAACTGACAACGCCAGCAATCATCAGCGGACCTCGTCCGCCTACATGGTGCACTTGGACCAATCTTAATTCCTTTAATGTTTCATTGATTGACAAAAGAAAAATCTAAGTCAGAATACTAGCGGTACAAACACATCATAACAAACACATTCAAAAATTCATCCCATTTCAAAATGTTTGGTACAAATTTTTATGCCTCAGCGGCTACAAAAGGACAAGAAGGAAAATATAGTGAAGATTCAAGCATCAGGGGTGGCCCTCGGCATCTTCTGCTTCATCGTGCGGCGGCGGGATTGCGCGGCTCGTTTGGTCAGACCCTCGGGCTGTGGGACTTGGTGTCTCTATCGTGCCGTCCGCCCGGGTGTGCGCCGCCAGGAAGCCAGCACGTGACACCTCTGACGGGGTAGGACGAGGAGTTTGCTGGGACCCTTCCGCCGGCCATGCACCACTTTCTCCGCTACCTGAGCGGGCACCTTCCGCTGGGGCATGTGCGATGCCTTTCTCCGGTGGGGCACTCTTCTCCGGCGGCACGTCGGGCTGAGACGCTTTGGCAAAGTCGATGGCGCCCTTCCGCTTCAGCATGTCTATGTTTGCTAGGGCCCCTTCCTTCGCCGACTGGGTCAGCGCTTTCTTGTACTCCGCCAACAGTTTGAATGCCTCAACAGTGGCGGCCGCGGCAGTATTCCCTTCAGCCCTCAGGCGGGCAACCTCACCCTCCAGCCGCTTCACCTCAGTCATTCTGGCGGCGGACTCCCGCTGCACAATAATGAGTTTTTTGTCTTTGGCGGCTATCCGCTCCTGCAGCAGGGCGATGTCCTGCTCCAACTTGGAGACGTGTTCATTCCAGTCCAAGTCCCGCTCGATGGCCACCGTCAGCTTGCCTCGAGCGTCCGCAAAATCACACTCCGCCTTCGCCAGGCGCCGCTCTACCTCCGCCAGTTTCTCCTTCGCCTCCGCCAACTCCCTCTGGAGACCTTGGATTTCCTCCCTGAGCTCCCCCTCGACCAGGGGCTGCTTTGACGCCGCCACGAACATGTCGTGCAGCCCCGCCGATATTTGACCAAACGCCGAGCTGTAGGGCGATTGGTCAATCGCTGTGGGGCGCGAGATACCCGCTAGGCCGCCGAACCCTAGCCGTTCGCAGAGGTGGAAGAGGAACTCCCGCTCACCATCCGTCATAACGCCGCATACTCGGCAAATGAGTCCAGGTCACTGGCGGCGGGCGCCTCTCCCTCCGCCAAAGCAGTTTTCGACGGAGCTTGACGGGCCTTCTTCTGTCGGCGGGCCCCGATTGTCTCCACGTCCTCCCCCTCTTCCTTGTCAGGGGAGTCGATCTGCCGACGCTTTCTCTCCAGCTCCCTTGGGTTCCCGGCGGCGGTCCTCGTCACCCACGCCGGCGGCTCCTCCCTTAGCGCAATGACAGTCTCCGCCGGCTGCACCACCCTCTCCTTTTGAGGGCCACGCCTGTTGGCAGGCATCCGCTCCTTCTGCTGCCCAGCTGCAGCGCTTCCCCTCTTCCCGCCGGCCACTTGGGCCCCCACCTGAACTACAGGCAGACCGGCCTCACCAAGATGGGAGTGGTGCGGCATTGGCAGCACCACCGGAACCTCGGACTGACTCAGCGCCAGTGTCTCGGGGTTCACCAATGTCTTCTGGGCCGCCAGCCCCTCGGCGTACATGGTCTCCAGAAAGTTGTCTATCTCCGCGCGGTCCATTGCTTTTTCAAAAGCGTCGCAACTCGATTTGTTACCTGGCGGAGTTTCTAAAAAAAAAAAAAAAAAAAAAAAAAAACCAGTCAGCCTGGGTTACTTATAATAAGGCAAAAGCGCTGTGGCGGAGATTTCTTACCAACAGAGCGAGTTCGCTGCTGATCGACCAGTAACTCCCAACCGGTCAGATGTCGGAAGTCCAGCAAGTTGCGGTTCCGCCAGCAACCCCTGATCCTTGCTACGCGACACTCTTCTTCGCACGTTAGAGTATACCGCAGTCCCGCTGCACAAACACTGTAGTCGTTAGTAAAAGAATACAAGTCTGCAAATACAAGAACCCGCCAACTACGTTCAGCGGAAACCGGTTACCAACCTCGGATGGGTTGGAACTCCGACTTAATCCTAAATGTCGGCCCTTCCTCGTTCGACCCAGCGTGATACTCCCAACCCTCTGTGGCGACGCAGAAGGTCCCCCGCCAGTAGGACATTGAGTCCCTTAGATTCTCGATCAGCTTGGGCGCTCCCTGGCGGCGGCTCAAGTTCACTTGCCCTCTGCAACCCTGGCGCTTCACATAGACCAGCTCGTAGAAATGAAGCACCTCCGCCACCGTAGGCCCTTCACATCTGGACAACAGCCACAGAGAGTTTAACGCCAGCATCAACCGCCACATGTTGGGGCAGACTTGACCAAAGGCAAGGCCAAACTCGCACACCAGAATCTGAAGGTTGGGCACCAGCGGGAGTGTCACTCCTTGGTGGAATATCGCCTCGTGTACGGCGGCAAACCCCTCCGGGAGAATCGACGCCTTCTCATCCGCCGTCGGCGGGCGCAGTTTCACCGAGCCCGGCAGCCGGAACGTCCGCTTCATCCTAGTAACGGCGGCAACATTCATCCGCCCTCCTGCCTCGTCAGCAGGGGTGCCATCCTGGAGGAACCACACTAACTCAGCGTCCTCCCCCGCTGTTTCCTCTTCCCCAGCGGAGCCGCTAGCAGCGCTGTTGCTTGCCAACCGCTCATCGCGCCTAGCTTTGGCCGCAGCGGCCTCACCCGCCCTAGAGCTCTCTGGACGTGATGCACGACCCATGGCTACTTCCCAAGGTATGGTCTGTAGCGGCTCAACCTCTAGCGGTTCTGGCAGTGAGGTTCCTGCATGGGCAGACAGACGCAACGAGTCAATAAATATTCTATCCGCCACGCTGAACGACACGTCAGACCCAGAATCCTCACTGCTCAAAATCTCTATGACGTTAGCCATCCCAAACCCTAAAACCCACACCAGTTAGCACAAACACAGATCTAGCCTATTCTTACATCAGTTATAGCCAAGAACATCAAGAACAGTTTACCCAGAAAATGCCAAAATAAGAACAAACACACTCAACCCAGATTCGACCATCTAGCAAATCCCTAAACGCCAAATCTCTGCCAACCACCATAACTCACCCCTCCCCCCCCCCCCCCCCCCCAAATCTCATTTCACACCTCAGAGCACACCAAAGAAGACCAGAAAGCACCCCAAAAAAAAAAAAAAAAACATAAACAAAAATAAACCCAGCAACCAACAGATCCAATGAAACAAGAGCAAGAATCGAAATACCAACCTTGGTGGAGAAACTCCGGTGTGATGGTGAGCAATAACCTTCAGTGGGGAAAATCTTCGACTCTCCGGGTGCGATACCTCCAAACTCCGGCAGCCCCTTTCTTCAGTATCGGACGAACACAGAGCTTGAAGACGACGACTCAGGTTTCAAGTTTTCGCAGAAGTGTCAAATCTCGCTGAGTTCCCCCCCCCCCCCTTTTATGTCAACATCAGCCCATTCTCAGCCGTCCGCTCAAAAAACGACATCACACACCCGCCGTACACGTGTCGCGGATCTCCACTTACTCTCCGGATTAACCGAGACGTCGCCTCGGTTACGGAATCCATAATTGCTATTAGTTATGGCGAAAAGACGGCCAGGCTTAGGAGACAAACCTACGCAAGCTTCGTCTGGTGGAAGTAACCGCTTGGGATGACTTCCCCAACCGTCCGAAGTCTCCGCTGAGCGAAACCCCGCCAGCGGAACTTCCCCCTTGTCATCTTCCAAGTGACGAAGTCTTCGCTGAGCGAAACCCCGCCAGCGGAACTTCTCCCTTGTCATCTTCCAAGTGACGAAGTCTCTGCTGAGCGAAACCCCGCCAGCAGAACTTCTCCCTTGTCATCTTCCAAGTGACGAAGTCTCCGCTGAGCGAATCCCCGCCAGCGGAACTTCCCCCTTGTCATCTTCCAAGTGACGAAGTCTCCGCTGAGCGAAACCCCGCCAGCGAAACTTCTCCCTTGTCATCTTCCAAGTGACGAAGTCTCCGCTGAGCGAAACCCCGCCAGCGGAACTTCCCCATTGTCATCTTCCAAGTGACGAAGTCTCCGCTGAGCGAAACCCCGCCAGCGGAACTTCTCCCTTGTCATCTTCCAAGTGACGAAGTCTCCGCTGAGCGAAACCCCGCCAGCGGAACTTCCCCCTTGTCATCTTCCAAGTGACGAAGTCTCCGCTGAGCGAAACCCCGCCAGCGGAACTTCTCCCTTGTCATCTTCCAAGTGACGAAGTCTCCGCTGAGCGAAACCCCGCCAGCAGAACTTCTCCCTTGCCATCCTGCAAGCGGGGCGTCTTCCGCTACAGACCCCTAGCGGAACCCCCTTCATCTTGCAAGCTGCGTGCTTTGTTCAGCGCAGTATCGCTCAATAAAGCACCGCCAGGCACGTCTACTGGACGCTGCTTCCTGCTACAGTCAGCGGGGGGATATCCGCTAGCGGCGGATCCCGAGGCCATGCCTCACTCTGACAACGCCCGCCACGCGGCATTACGGTCAGACCGTCCCTACGGGACACGGGGACTTGTCAACAGTCTACAACGGCCCTGATCAGGCACGTTGACCCCCGTCACTCGGGTACTAAGATTGGGTTCGCTACCCAACACCCTCTGCTCCGTGCAGCTCCCCCTCAACAAACAAATTGCCGACCATCAGGAGGTCTATCTTAGCCGGGGAATGGGGGACTCCCTGTGGGGCCTAGCAGGGGCCCACCCGAAAAGGGTATAAAGCGTTTGCTCATTAAATCCATGGTTGACAACGCACTGTCGCTAATTATGCTCTTGCAAGTCTAGCAGAACAAAACGCTTCAAACCGCCGAGCAACTCCCCAACCAAGATTGCCCTCCTTGACTGGGGACTTGGGGGACTTGTACATACATGTACATTTGCAAGCATAATTAGCTATAATGGGCCACACTCATGGTACCGCCAAAGGTACTAATTCCAACCAAAGGAGTGACATACAGATACACCGCCAGGCGGGCTACAACCTCAGCGTCGGATCACCCCCAGGTCACCGCCGACGCGCCGCCACGCGCCGTGCCAAAATGGCATCAGTAGCTCCTAGTGCTGGGAACTGAAGCACATCAGTCCCACATCGAAAACAAGGAGGAGGTCAGCCTCCTCCTCACCCATAAAAGGTTCTCTCATCTCTCCTCATTAATTACGCATTCAATACTTACCTACTGTTACTTTGTCAACATAAATACATTGACTAACTTAGGCATCGGAGAGTTGAAGACCGCCCAGCGCGGTCTCCCTCTGACGCCCTTTGTATTCTATTTGACAGGTAGCAGAAGCTGTGAGAACATCACAAGTATCGATCCGCCCACCGGATCAGCGTTAACAAAGGTTCAGCTACCGCCGAACTTTTAGACATTAACAGGTGGGGAGTCCCAGCCCTTTATATGAAATGAAGTTTTGAATTTTGGTGTTTGTCATGATATGCTTGTACCGCTAGGGTTTTGACTTAGAGTTCTCTTTTGTCAATCAATGAAACATCAAAGGAATTAAGATTGGTCCAAGTGCACCATGCAGCGGACGTGGTCCGCTGATGATTGCTGGCGTTGCCAGTTGCCCTCGGTGCTAGACTTGGGAACAATGGTTTGAATAATTCCTCGTTTCATTGATAGCTGATTGATCAGCGTTTACAAAAGTGGGGTAGTACCCGTTGGGTAGCTTCCCTTAGCTAATTATTGAACAAAAATTTAGCTAAGTCAAGATGCTCCTGGGTAGCGGCATGACTATTTATAGTAATACCGAAGGTGTTCGGTATTCCAAGGGTGGGTCGTTGTGACGCCATCCTTGCCCATTAAGTAGAAGGTGCCTGGGCTAACGACTTCCACAATTTTGTGTGGACCTTCGCAAGTTGGGCGGAGCTTTGTTGGTGGTGGAATGACTTCTTTCATTACCCAGTCCCCCAATTGGAGGTTCCGGGCCTTGACTCTGGCGTTGTAGAAACGCGATACCCGCTGCTTGTTTTGCAAGTTGTGCAAATGGGCCTTGTGTCATTTTTCTTCTAGGAGGTCCTTGTCCAGGTTGACGCCGTCGCTGTTGGTCTCTGGGCAGTAGCCTTCTACCCTAGCGGTAGGTTGAGTGACCTCAATAGGTAGGACAGCCTCTGTTCCGAACATCATACAAAAAGGGGTTTCGCCGGTGGCGGAAGTGGGTGTTGTCCTGATGGCCCATAGGACTTCTGGAAGCTTCTCCGCCCACAATCCCTTGGCGTTGTCGAGTTTCTTTTTCAGTAGCTTCTTGATTATCTTGTTTGCTGCTTCGACCTGGCCGTTGGTTTGGGGGTGGGCGACAGAAGCAAAACTCAACTTGGTGCCAAGGTTGGCGGTGAAGGATATGAGTTCTTTGTTGTTGAACTGTGTGCCATTGTCTGTAATGATTGTATGTGGGACCCCATAGCGGCAGTAGATGTTCTTCCAGAGGAAGTGAATTACCTTGGCGGTAGTTATTGCCGTCAGTGGCTCTACCTCTATCCACTTGCTGTTGTAGTCGATAGCAACAATGATATATTTGAACTGGCCCTTGGCGGTTTGGAATTTTCCCATCAAGTCGAGGCCCCACGTAGAGTGAACCCATGGGCCGATGATGATTGACAGCGGCTCTGCCGGTGCATGTGGGAGATCAGCAAACTGTTGGCATTTGTGGCAAGATCTAGATATCTGCCAGGCGTCATCACCGAGTGTGGGCCCAAAGTAGCCTTGTCGCATTGTGCGGTTGGCCAGGGATCTGGCGCCCGAGTGGTTTCCGCATTCTCCGCCGTGGATCCTTGCTAGCACGACCTTTCCCTCTTCTGGGGTTAAACAGCGGAGGTTGGGGTGGGTGAACCCCTGGCGGTAGAGCATGCCATTCTGGATGTTGTAGCGGGTTGCTCTCCGCTTGAGCTGTCGCGACTTGACTTTGTCCTCCGGCAATGTCCTGTTGCGCTTGTATTCGATAATCTCGTCCATGCAGCTGGGATTGACCTCGATGCTGAAAATCTCCGCCAGGGTCTTTGTGATACTTGGCTTGTCAAGGTACTCCACTCTTGTGTCCGCTGGACTCTGATGTGGCTGGGCGGTTGCCAGTCTCGCCAGTGAATCAGCCTTGGCGTTCTTTTCCCTGGGGATTTGTGTGATGGTGTGAAATTTGAATTTTTTGAGCAGTGTCTTGACGTACCCCAAATATGCCGCTAACTGTTGGTCCTTGGCTTGAAAGCTGTCGTTGACCTGGTTAACGACTAATTGAGAGTCGCTGAAGATGTTGACGCTGTCAGCGCCCGAGTCGATGGCGAGGAGTAGGTAGGCAATGAGTGCTTCATACTCCACCATATTGTTTGAAGCTTTGAAGTTGAATTTTAACGCGTATTCCGCGTTCAGTCCCCCAGGTCCTGTTAAGATGACTCCGGCGCCGTTGGCCTTGGCGCTAGCGGAGCCGTCCACATGCAGGTTCCAGTCTGAAAGTAGGGGAGCTGATTCTTCAGCGGTTACCATTTCCGTTCCGGGCTCTGTCTCGGCACCAGGTTCTGGCTGACGCTCGGTGAGTTCGGCAATGAAGTCCGCCACCGCCTGGCCCTTCATGGCGGTTCTTGGTTTGTAATCAATGTCGAACTCGCTGAGCTCAATGGCCCACTTGCTGAGGCGTCCCGAATGTTCAGGGTTCTGCATTACCTGCCTCAGCGATTTATTGGTTAACACATGGATTGTGTGGGCCTGAAATTATTGGCGGAGGCATCTGGCGGCAACGATGAGTGCGAGAGCGAGTTGCTCTAAGGGAGGGTATCTTGTTTCTGCTCCGTTCATGCCTCTGCCGGCGTAGAACACTGGGAGTTCATCCTGGCCCTCCCGCCGGACAATGGCACAGCTTACCGCTGACACTGATACCGCTAGGTATATAAACAGTGTTTCTCCTTGCACAGGGATAGAGAGGAGTGGGACTGCCGCTAAGTATTCCTTCAGGCCCTGGAACGCCGCCTGACACTCTGGGTTCCAGTTGATGACTTTCTTGTGAGTCGTTTTGAGGAGTCTGAAAAATGGGGCACATCTATCAGTGAGTCTGGAGATGAATCGAGAAAGGGCGGTTAACTTGCCTTAGAGGCACTGGACGTGCACCTTATACTCAGGATCCTCCAGGTCGAGGATGGCTTGTACTTTGTCAGGGTTAGCCTCGATGCCTCGTTCGCTGACGATATAACCCAGAAACTTGCTGGCGGTGACGCCAAAGCACTTTTCTGGATTGAGGCACATACCGTAGGCCAGGAGAATGGTTACTATGATCTTGAGGTTTGCCACATGTCCGCTGGCCTTTATGCTCTTGACCAGCAGGTCGTCCACGTAGACCTCGATTATTTCTCCGAGATGTTCCGCGAACATAGCGTTCATCAGTCGTTGATAAGTTGCACCGGCGTTCTTTAGACAGAAAGGCATCACATTGTAGCAGTAGAGGCCCTTGTCGGTGGTGAAGGTGGTGCACTCCTGGTCGCCGGGATGCATCTTGATCTGATTATAGCCGGAGAAAGCGTCCATCATGCTAAGGAGCTCATGCCCGGCGGTTGCATCAACCAGTTGATCAATGCTAGGTAGCGGGAAACTATCCTTTGGGCATGCCTTGTTGAGATTTTTGAAGTCGACACACATCCGCCACTTTCCGCTGGGCTTTTTAACCATGACCAAGTTGGAAATCCACTAGGGATAGATGACTTGGCGGATGAACCCAATGCCCTGGAGCTTGGCAACCTCCTCTCCTATTGCCCGATACTTTTCCTCATCAAAGGCCCTCCGCTTCTGTTTGATGGGATAAAAGGATGGTTTGATGGTCAACTTGTGTGTGATGATTTCAGGAGAGATACCTGGCATGTCCGCGTATGACCATGCAAAGACGGCAACATTATCACGTAGGAATTGAGTGAGTTTCGCCGCTACCTCTAGGTCTAGTTGGGTGCCTATGCGGACTGTCCGCTCAGGGTGCTCGTCCGAGATGCAGACAACTTTCAACGACGTTTCCGGGTTGACCGGCTCTTTCTTTACATACTTCTTCTCCTCATCTCTAGGATCCTCGAAGATATTTGGTGGCGGTGCCTGATTACCCACCGTCAAGATTTCATGGCGGCGCGTTGACCGCGCTATAGTCGTCGAATAGCATTCTCGTGCCAACTGCTGACTTCCCCTTACACAGCCCGTGCCGTTGGGTGTAGGGAACTTCATGAGAAGCATGTATCCGGCAATGATGCACTTGAGCTTGTTGAGTGTCAGCCGTCCAATGATGGCGTTATACGAGCTGAAATAGTCGACGACTATGAACTCCGTATGTATCTCCGCCATGCACGGACTAGTGCCAATGGTCAACCGCATGTAGTCGGAGCCCAGTGGTTGCGTGACGTCGCCAGAGAAGCTGAGCAGTGGCTCGTGATCTTGGAGTAATTTCCTGTTCCACTTGAGGTGGTTGTAGCAACCGCTAAAGATGACGTTGACAGCGGACCCGCTATCCACCAGGATTCTCCCTACTGAAAATCTGCCAAGAATGGCGTCGACTAAGAATGGGTCGTCATGGGGTAAATGCACTCCGCACTCCTCCTCCTCTGAGAAGGTAATAGGTTCCCAACCTGACCTTGGGAGTTTGGCGGATCTCTTGTAGCGGATGTTGCAGACTTCCTTTGGGTGATTAACGCGTGCATAGCGCTTCCTTACCCTGTGGGACATGCTAGTGATTGGGGCACCGCCGTCGATGGTGTTGATACGGCCCAAGGTCTCAACATTGGCGATCACAGGTGGCGGTTGGCGCACCTTGGACTGCTCCATCTTGCCGTCACGGTACAAGGTCTCAACGGCCGTTTTGAGAGCATTGCAGCTGTTGGTATTGTGACCGCTGTCCTCGTGGTATTTGCACCACTTGCCGGTGTTTCTTGGTTTTCCCGTTTTTGGGTATCTTGGTGGGGGTGGCGGTGGGATCTGATCCTTGCATTGATTGTATATTTCCTCATACGAGGCTGTGAGGACTGTAAATACTGCATACCGCTGAGAGGACTACGCCTGTTTGTTGCGGTTATCCCCATGGGTTGGGCGGTTGCCCTTGTTGTAGTGCTGGTCCCTCTGCCGCTTGTTCTGGTGGTGGCCCTGCTGCCACTCCCTCTTCTTGTCAGTTGGCGGCGCTGAAGGGGTCTTGTTAACGGTTTCCTGATGACTGGAGGATGGTTGTGTTGACTTGTTGGTGTTGCTGGTGGCGGTGGGGTTTCTCCATATGTGATGAATTCTGCTTGGGCGTGAATGACCGCCTCACTCATGACGTGGTCATATGCCGCATTTGGATGATTGTAGTTGAGGTGATAGAGAAATGGCCCCTTGAGGAGTCCCTGCTTGAGGGCCGCCGATGCTATTGTTTTTTCTAGATTGCGGCACTGAGATGCTGCCGCCCGCCACCTTGTGATGAATGCCTTCAGTGATTCGTCTACCCCTTGCTTGACGCTGAACAGCTGACTTGTGTTGTGATGTCTGGCGGACAATAAGATGAACCGAGAGAGGAAGGCGTGTGATAGTGCATGGAATGAATCAATGGACCTCGGCAGACACTCGAAGAACCAGTTCATAGCCTCACCATCCAGCGTTTCACTGAACAAGTGGCACAGGGTGGCGTCGTCAAATCCCTTGTTGTTGGTGACCTTCTTGAAGGTGTCCATATGGACGAAGGGGTCAGACATGCCGCTGTAATGTGACATCTTTGGGGTTTTTGCATACGCTGGTCTGATAGCCTGCAGAATCGCAGCGGTGAAGGGCCCAGGTCTGGAAGCGAAAAGTGGATTTTGAGTTGGCGCTAGGGCGCCCGACTCCGTCCGGATTAATCTCTGCTCCAGTTATTGCATCCTTTCCAATATCTGGGCGGTTGCATCGCCGGCTGAACCAGCCTGGACATTCTGCTGGACCTGTCTGCGCCTTGGCGCAGGCGGATTGCCCTCAGTCCTTGCCCTAGCTTCCGAGCGGTTGGTATGTGGCAGTGATTCCGCTTCCTGCTCCAACATTAGTTGGGGGATGGGCGGTGGTCCCATCCCCAATAATTCAGGTGGGTCCAGCGGTACCTGCATCTGTATGACTAGCCCCGGTACCAATGTGCCGGTGCCGGGCCGACTACGCCTGGTGCTGCGTGATTGCTCACTCTGCGCTGGATTGGCGGTGGCTTCCAGCGTCCTCTTCAGTTCATCAAAACGTGACATCAACGTAGCTACTTGTCTTTGGGCCTCAGCCTTTTCTCTGCGCTCCTCCTCACGCTCTCTGTTTGCCTTGTGAAGGTCCGCCAGTGCCAGCTCGTACATGGTGGTGAGATCTTAGCCCGGTGGGCGGCTGCTGCTTGGATTTGCCTCACCGCTGGGGTTGTTGGCTGGGGTGGTGAATAGTGCGCAGTTAACGCCTACCGCTGGGTTGGGGGGTTGGGGAATGGCGGATTGGTCTGCTTGCTCTTCAGCGTTTCCCCCGCTACCGTTAGTCATGGTGATTGTGGTGGGATGACCTTTTGTTCAAGGGTTCCCACAGACGGCGCCAATGTTAATGCTCAAAGTCCGGCGGTAGCCGAACCTTCGTTTAACGCGGGTCCGATGGGCGGACCGCTACTCTGTAGACTTGGTGATCTTCGCTAGCTGTCAAATGAAAGACAGGGCGTCAGAGGGAGACCGCGTTGGGCGGTCTTCACTTCTCCGATGCCTAATTCAGTCCAAACATATAGACAGATAACAATAAATGAGTAGTAAATGCGTAATTAATGAGGAGAGATGAGAGAACCTTTTATAGGTGAGGAAGAGGTTGATCTTCTCTTTGCTTTCGATGTGGGACTGATGTGCTTCAGTCCCCAGCTCTGGGAGCTTCTGATGCTATCTTGGCACGGCGCGTCGGCGGTGATCTGGGGGTGATCCGAGGCTCAGGCTGTTGCCCGCTTGGCTGTGCATCTGCATGTTATTCCTTTGGCGGGAATTAGTACCTCTGGCGGTACAATGAGCGTAGCCCATTATAGCTAATTATGCTTGTAAATGTACATGTATGTACAACCACTTACCATATAACTATCCTACATATGCTCTTCTCGATCATGTTTTCTAGCAAAGCTGAGAAAAATTGCCTAAATCTCTAGTAAGATTACTCCTAACAGTAAATAAGGTAAATAATTGATGCTTGTATATGACTCATACCAGTTGCAGGATCACAAAAGATCTTGAATGAACATAAGATTAAATATGTAAATATGACTTATAAAATTTGTCAATTTAGTGTTTATATAAGTCTATGATCTCCTACCTGTCACTTCAGAAGTTGAGTCATCTGAATTTCCTTGTGTCCCTTCTCTATTTTGAGTACCCTGTTGTCCGTATCTCTTGAATGATTGATTACAATAAATTTTCCTTTAATATTCTATCTCCAAAGGTAAATCATGGAGAAGCAGGATCTCAAAATGGAACCAGTAGCAAGCACATACTCCAAAGAGAGGGAAAGAGTATTACTGTCAATTGTGCTGTCGGAGCTTTCCACTAGTTTAGCATCTTTACTAGAAGTCCCATTTGAGATTTTGCATCTCCCATTTCCCTCTGTGATTTTGACCCCCCATTTCCATCTTTTTGCAGCTCTGACCCCCAGTTTCCATTTTGTGTGACTCTGACTGGATGCTCATCATAAAAATCTGTAGGAATGCCTTGTTCCTCGTTATCAATTGCGGACGCATGCAAGGACAAAACGAATATACATTAGTCAATGAATCTACGTAATGAGTAAGGAAGAAAACCTCAAAAGTGAAGAAAAAGCACAATAAGGAAGTTCGTGATTGAGAGCTAGAGAGCATGCAGGCTTGCGCATGTGTGCCTCACGCCTATTATATAAGCATCAAAAGCACCATACCACACTTGAAAAGCCATTAGTTCATAACTTCATGCCATTATATGCATTGGAGCATTGGCATTCAAACTAAGTAATCACAGCATTTAATCATAACTTTGTTGATTAAAAACTATAACCATAACTTTGTTGTTCAATCTGAATCTGGGCTCAGATATATGTGGATAAAGTATATTCCCAGACCACAAAAGGTCTCATAATGGAGCTGGGATTCACATCTATCATCATTGCAATAACAAACGAGCAATGCAGTTCTTGGTAAGCATAAACTAAACCCAATTTTTATTTCAAACATGAAACAAATTTAAGAAGCCAGCCCACAATCGGTTAAATAACAGACTCATGTGACCTCAAAGATAAAGCGCTATATCGACAGAAATGTAAGATAAATACCTCATTGATGGCCAAGATTTGTCCATTGCTCTTCTTCACTTTCTTCAACTTCCTCAAAAAGTACCTAATCAAAATATCCAAACAAACAAAAGAACCCACATCAAAATAAGATCCCAAAATACATAACCCCAGATTAGAAGAACCGAATCAGTATTACAAGCAAGCAACTTCACCTTGATAAACGGAAAGTATGAACCTTTACGATTCAAAGGTACACAGTCAAGTAATGGCTTAGTTCATATTGGGTTCTCTCTAACATTCAAAGTTTCAATCTTAAGGAATCAAACACTTACAAGAACTTGGATTTGGCATCAAAAGCACCATGCCACAATTGAAAATATCCTTTTCTTCAGATACACTACATCTAAGAAGAAACTCACACTACTTGTGGTCCTTCTCCGTCTCTTCCAAACTAAAAAAAAACTACTAATAATTCTTTACTCTCTTTTTCCTACCATACCTGACCTCCTTAATTTTCTACCTTATCCAAGCCTCAATCTTCAGAGACCTAAATTATCCACCTTCCAAAAAATCGAAAAGAAAACCCCTTAAGCACAATAAAAATGATACAAGCTAGCTTAAATCACTTTTCCGAATCCACACAATCTCAAGCTGCATTGCCAATTTCTCAGCGGAATTCACAAACGCGGAGACGGAGAAACGCAAATCGGCAACCAGATATTTCTAGCAACCTGCTTTTGAAACAACAACACCAATGATGAGAGAGAGAGAGAGAGAGAGAGAGAGAGAGAGAGAGAGAGAGAGAGAGAGAGAGAGAGAGAGAGAGAGAGAGAGAGAGAGAGAGAGCTTCGGGGTGGCCGGAGGAATCGAGAAATTGGTTTGTGTGAGCTTGGTTGCTTATGTTTTGAAAAGCTTCCCATTCAGGATCTGAAGGCTGGTAACACTACAAGAAAAATGGAGAGTAAAAACCCAGAATGCTATTGATCGAATCTGAGAGAGAGGAACAGATCAAGTTCTTGATTTGAGAGAGGGACTAAGCCGTCACTTGTTGAGAAGAGCGAGCGCCGTCGACCGTCGAGGGGAGAGGGAGAGTGCCGGTGCTGTCGAGGAGAGAGAGAGAGACGACAACGACGAGGAGACACCCAGAGAGAGGGAGAGCATAGGTTTTCAGAGGGAGGTCCCCCCATAGGTTTTAGATCTGAAATGAGTTTTTTTTCGGAGCGAGATGGGTGAGGTTCTTCTGGGCTTTCAGTAATATGAGCTGAGGGTGCTGGATTACAAGTGATTGAGCGAAGATTTGGCAAGAAATTTTGGTTGAGGACGCTGGATTTCCAGTTCGATGGTTTTGGACCTTTGGTCGAGAGCAAAGAGAGAAGTTCACTATGGAGGTTTTCAGTTTGATAAATTTTGAGGGGGAGGGGGGGATTTTTCTTTGAAGTGTGCATCCAATTCCACTTTACGTTGTGCAAAAAAAAAACAAATAGGTAATACACAATCAGGACTAAATGAATCTTCATTGAATATACAACAGAAATCTGTTGTCTGAAACGTACCATTTTTCTCAAAACGAATTTACTATGGTATATCACTATATTCAGACAACAGAATTTTTCCATTATGTCGTTAAAATTTTTCAGACAACAGAAAACAACCATTCTGTCGTCTGATGAGTTTATTGACGTAGTGCTATTGCACAACAGAAAACTGTTGTCTGATACATAACATTTTCAAATAGTTCATTTCACAAAAAAAAAAAAAAAAAAAAAAAAAAAAAAAAAAACCTCTAAACAACCAAAACTAAATCAATCTCAGTTTAATGCACAACAGAAATCTGTTGTCTGAAACAATACCTTTTTAAGAAAACTGATTTACCATGGCATATCACTATATTCAGACAACAGAATTTTTTCATTCTGTCGTTAAAATTTTTCAGACAACAGAAAACTAGGGCTGGGATTTTAGCCCGGGACCGGCCCGAACGGTCCGGGCTTTACTTTTTCCTATACCTGTTTTTCAAGGCCCGGCCCGAAATAAATATAAAACAGTCCGGGCCCGGGCCTCAGAAATCAAAAAAAAAAAAAGCCCGAAGGCCCGAAGGTATTGTTCTTTGACACATGTTTGTATATTATTGGTATGATAATAGGCTTACAATATGTATGCTGCAGGGGATTACAATCCCAACTAAATACCTAACCGGCTAACCCTAACCCTCATTCCCTCAACGCCTCTCCCAAATTTCGACTCACCCTCAGCCTCTCTTCGACCCACCCTCAGGCCTCAGCCTCTCTCAGTCTCAGTCTCCCACCATGTCGCCGCCTAATCTCTAACGGTCTAACCTCTCAGTCTCACTCTCTCAGCCCAGTCTTCGACTCACTCTCTCATCCTCTCTTCGACTCATCTGAGAATCTCTAACCGCTGAACCGCCAACCCAACGTGTTGCCGCCGACGGCCGACCCAGTGACCCACGGCTTTGCTTCGACTGTTCGATCTTGAATCAAACGTGTTCGATCCAGAGAATCTCTTATGTGATTTCCTTTCAAAGCGAATATCGAAGTTCGATCTTGAATCTGGAAGTTCGATCTGCATGTCCATTTCCTTTCTGTTTATGCGACATTCGTAAGTATTTCTCTTTGTACTTGATTGTTGGGATCTTGAATCTGAAAGTTCGATACCATCTCTTATGCGATTTCCTTTCAATCATACATGGCAGTGAGAAGATTGTCTGCGAGGAAAAGAAGAAAACAATTTTGGTGATTTGGTCTGTTATCATAATTTTGGTACTTTCTGTTAATAGTTTTGAACTTTTGATTGATTTTGAAGAGATTGATTTTGGTACTTAATAGTTCTGCTAGTTGATTTTGGTACTTAATTGTTTTGAATATTTTTTTTTTCTCAGCTTCAGTTGATTCATAGTGTCATACTCTGAATATGGCCACTGATGATTCGAGGAAAGAAATTGTGCCAGCATCTGAAGGAGAAGGAAAAGAAGAAAAGCAGCCTCCAACATCACAGAAGAAGAGAAAGCGGGTAGAGAAGAAAAAAGTGAGGCCATTGAAGCCAAGTTCAAGGAGTTGGGTCTGGGAACACTTCGAAAAATTTGAGAAGCCGATTTACAATACCGTTGATGGAAAGCAGGTAAAAGTTGGCCATGAAGTACGAGCTAAGTGTGTTTATTGCTTTACTGAACTTGCTGGTGATTCTAGTTTTAATGGCACTAGTACACTTAGTCGTCACATTGAGAAAGTATGCAAGAAGTATCCTCCTAGGATGGAATTAGACCAGCATGTTTTAACTAGTGATCAAACAAAAAATTCATCTTTAGCTATGAGGAAATGGTGTCCTGATGCTTGTATAACAGCTTGTTGTAAGATGATTGTATTGGATGAGCTTCCATTTTCTCAAGTTGAGAAAGCTGGATTTAAGCATTTTTGTTCAGTGGCTGTGCCTCAGTGGACAATTCCTTGTAGGAAAGTAATTGTCAATAGGTTTTTTGAAATGTATGAAGCACAAAAAGAAAAACTGAGGTTCGAATTAGCTAATCATAGAGTCTCACTCACAACCGATACATGGACATCGGTTCAAAATGTGAATTTCATGGTTGTGACGGCACACTTTATTGATAATGGTTGGAGAATGCACAAAAGAATTCTAAACTTTTGTGTCATTCCCAACCACCAAGGCACAAGCATAGGAAAACTTTTAGAAGCATGTTTGGTTCAGTGGAAGATTGATAAGGTTTTGACTGTGAGTGTGGATAATGCATCGGCGAATAAGGTGGCGATAGATTATTTGAGGAAGAAGATGGGCAATTGGGCTACTCCCCCTTTTTTGGGAGGCAAGCATTTGCATGTCAGATGCCTTGCTCATGTTTTAAACCTGATTGTGAGATCAGGTTTGACCATTTTAGATAGGTCGGTGGCTGCAATAAGAAATGCTGTGAAGTATGTGCGGAGTTCTCCGTCGAGGTTGGATGATTTTAAGCAGTGTGTAGAAAAAGAAGTACCGGAAAGCAAGAAAATATATGTGCTTGATGTTCCAACTAGATGGAACAGCACCTTTTTGATGTTAAATACAGCCCTAGAGTTAAGGAAGGGTTTTGAGAGGATGGCAGAAGAAGAGGAGCAAAAATTCTATAGTTATTTCGATGAGGATGATGATATTGTTGAGGACAATGAAGAAGTTAGGGAAGAGGACAAGAACAAGAAGCGTAGGAAGAGGATTGGGCCACCAAATGACAGTGATTGGGAGAGGGCAGCAGTATTTGTGCAGTTTTTGAAGGTATTCTACGATGTAACCCTCAAGATCAGCGCAACGACAAGGCCCACTGCTCATATGGCATTTCATCAGATTGTGACTATAGAGGGAGAGATAGATTCTCTGTTTGTAAGGCCTGAAATGGCTGAGGGCAGCGAAGCAGAGAAAGTTTTGGTTAGTATGGCAGTGAAAATGAAGTCCAAATTCAAGAAGTACTTTGGTGCCCTTCAAGATTTAAATCAGCTCCTTCTAGTGGCGTTAGTTTTGGACCCTCGATACAAACTTAGAAACTTTGAACATGTGTTAGTGAAGTATCTAGATTATGATACATTCTCTATGAAGGAGAAGAGCAGGCAGCTCAAGGATCTTTTGGTGAGCTTGACAGATTTGTATGCAAGCTCCTCTACTTCCCATAAAAAAAGCAACAAAGAACCTGTTCAAAGTAGTGGCTGCAGCTCCTCGACATCAAGAACAATGACAGGCAAGATGGCTGAAGGAGCTTCAAGACAGTTGTGAAGTGGTTGTTGAGAGTGAGGTGGATAGGTACCTTTTAGATCCTATTGAGTTGCCTCCAAAGAATGCTGAATTCAATTTATTGTTGTGGTGGAAGCTCAATGGTGGGAAATATCCAAACCTACAAGCTCTTGCAAGGGATGTTCTCGCAATTCAAGTATCGACAGTAGCATCGGAGAGCTGTTTTAGCACAGGGAAAAGGGTCATTGATCCCTACCGGAGTTCATTGACTCCAAAGTCTGTTGAAGCATTGATATGCTTGCAGAATTGGATCAAGGAGGAAGATGCATCTTCGATTGAATATTATCCGTCAATTGAAGAAATGGAATTTTATGAGCAAGCTGAGATAGGTACATGTAATGGTTTGCATATCTTTTTTAATTCTTTTCTTTGTTTTCAGTTTTTTCAATGTTTGGAATGTCATTAACTCTGTACATTTTTCCACAGAATTTGCAGACAAACAAAGTGGAGACAAGGCTGCAAAGGCTTCAAAAAAAAAAAGCAAGAAAACTGCTATGGCAGACCAAGGTTAGTGTTGAAAGTTTTTAAATTGCTGGTCATGTTTGTGAATTGCTGCAAGTCACGTTTTTGAGTTGTTGCTGGTCATGTTCTTGAATTGCAGGGAACAATCCTTCTGTCCAAGCTCATTAAGGCTATATGCATCTTTCAATCATTGCTAGGATGGAACTGAAATGAAGCTGCTGGAGCTGGAGTGCTGGATCCATGTGAAGGAGCTGCCTCCTTGCTTTGTTGTTTATTTATGAACTTGTTTACTTATGTTGCTGGGATTTGTTGAGTTGCTGGGATTTGAAACTTGTTTACTTATGTTGGAATTTGAAACTTGTTCAGCAGGTGGATTTATTCATTTGGTTCGCCTTGAATTGTGATGAATCACTTGCTTGAATTTGCTGGGATTTGTCGAGTTGTTATGTACTTATGTTGGAATTTGAAACTTGTTCAGCAGGTGGATTTATTCATTTGGTTTGCCTTGAATTGTGATGAATCATTTGCTTTGACATGTTCATCAGTGGTACTGATCTTGTGAAAATGTGAAATTTCAACAGAGCAGGGTGTTTTTTTTTCCTCCCTTAACCAGCCTGTTGGGCCCGAAAACCCGGCCCGTAAAAATCAGTCCGGGCCCAACTCGGTCCCAAAAATTAAAAATCAGTAATTGAGCCCGGCCCGCAGAAAAAGAGTCATAACCCGGGCCCACCAAATTTTACACGAGCTCGGCCCGATCCCAGCCCTACAGAAAACAATCATTCTGTTGTCTGAGCTCTGTCGTCTGATGAGTTTATTGACGTAGTGGCATCATCAATAAATACCTGCACTTGGACATCAGAGTATCTAGAGTTTTCTCAAGCTACTGCTCCATGTGCCCTAGCTGAAAAACATAAAGAACTTCAGTTCAGATGCAAACCATTGTAATATAGGAAGTGTCAAAAGCTCATATAATATTGTTGATAATGGAAACAAAAGAATTTGATCAGACTGTGTAGTAATGGAAAAAGAAAGAATTCCAGAAAATTACTTTTGCATAATATTGATCAGAATATTTTTTTACTGTCTCCTCAACCTGCAAACTGTTGTTCTCTAAAAGGAACTGCCAGTCATCATCGACCTGAAGAATAGAATTACAATACATTATGCAATCACCCAATAGTGTACCAGTAAGCTAACAACAGATATGAGTATAATTGCTACACACACAAGCCCCTTTGAGTAACATCTCACCAAGTACCATAAATTGATCCAACAATACACAACACAAGTTTTGAACCACAAGTTTACTTCTAAACTCCCCATTCTCTTTCTCAGCACCTATGGCCGAACCTAATTCTTTCTCCCTTCCCTGTTTTTATGTGAACACTGAACTTGCAAGCATTTCATAAAGGCTGGGAAAAGAAAAAGAAAGAAGGCATGTTGTTGAAAGGTTCCGTGTGTGCAGACTTGTGAAAGTGACATAATCGAACGAATTAGATGTTCATTTGTTACTTATTTAGAACTGTGTTTGACAGTTTGGTCTTGGTTAGTCTCCTCACATCTTAGGTTCATCTTGACACCAACTTTCATCAAACCCTTAAATATGTGAGCCGCCAATCATTCTAAGCTTGTCCGCCAACTTCTGGCCTCACATTTACAGTGGGAGATTAGGGACTAGGTGCCTATTTATATGCCCTACGACTATATTCCTGGCATTTCCGAAATAGTTTAAGAAACAATAACCCCAATGCCCATCATGCTCCATATATAGGACCCTCCTTCCCTCCCCATCTTCAGGCAAATGTTATTTGAACTTATAACATGACCTTTTGATTGCAGAGGACATCAACTATAACTACAATTGCCCACATATGGGTTAAGGTGATAATGGTATTGCAAGTCTAGCAGCAAAGAGACAAGTGATTCAATCATAATACCAATTTAACAAAAACAATATAAACAAATTGACAAAAATCAGTAAACACATTTAAGTTTAACTGTTAATGAATACATACCATATAAGAATAAAAATGGTTGCTCATATATAAACAAAGAGATGAAAACAATCATGGGAGCAGCACTTTTTGTTATTTTCTTATAACCAACCCAACCTTATTTAGGGGACTATACTTAATTAGATCGATCATGCTACTCTAATTTTAGGGACAATATAGAGACTAGAGAGGGCACTGGTAAGAGAAGGGACACAATATATAGTTCATGCTCTGCCTCTAATATCACCATAACAAAACAAACAAAAAAATTGGTTTTAAAAGGAGCCTCACAAGCTGTGTGGTGGGTTTCAAAACAAACTTTGTTGTGTTTCGCCTGAACTCCAGGTCATTGTTGGCCATCCAACTCTTCCAAGGACTGAGGTTCAAGCTCATTCGTTATTGTTATGTATCATAGTTTGTAGATTAACTTTCAGTTGTTTTGGCTTATTTACATATTATTTTCTTTTCTTTTTTAATTGAGTTCAGATTGTGAAGCAACTGTGGGCTTAACATGTACCCATCCTCATCCAGAACAAACACAAAACGAAAATTAACAAAGAAGAGATGAAAGGGTCAAGTCAGAGACTTTTCAAAACAATATCTATGTATGAAATTAAAAATTCAACTACATAATCAAATCAATGGCAAGAGATAAATAGATTCAGAAACAGAAGCGCGGAAAGTGAAAACGAAGCTGAGAATTAGAGTAGAGACCATTGGGTTATGATCATTCAAGGCTGCAAACTCCTAAATCCTAAGTCTAAACTCTTTTTTTATTGGTTCTCAGTCCGATTTCACAATGCGCAGACTTCTTTAACATCAATAAACAAAAAGTGATGCTCCCAGGCCACTTCAATGATTCAAATTACTATACTCTTAATTGATTGAATGAAAACCCCTTACCTAGTAGAATCTTTCCAACTTCAATCAATCCTCAAATCCCTCTCAAAATCAATGTGTTCTGCAAAATAACGACATCAAAGCTAATTCACATATAGCTAATCAGCCTAATGATCCTAATCTTAATTGAACAGTACTTAACAATGAACAAGGTAAAGAAAAATTAACCACACCTGCTTAACGAGAGGGAAGCGGAAGAGCAGAAGACAACAGAGGAAGCTCTACTACTCATGGCGAACCAAACCCCCTGAAATTAATTTGATGACGGTGCCGACTTGAAAGATAGGCGAAGCAAACGTGAAATGATCGAAGCTATGGAGATGACGCTGAGAGAATTACGGTTATACTTAAGGGAGTGAGAAGATAGAGGAATGGATCGAGGCTGTAAACACAAGAATTGATCATGTAAACCTGAGCTTTTGGTGGAGGGAGTCCAGATATGGCTTAACTCTTCAATTTTTTTTTTTTTTGCTTTTCTCAAGAAACTGCCAGGCGCCAACAATCCCGCCTCCATGAAATTATTTTTAAGTTTTCTTCGGTCACTAATTAGACATGTGGTTTCTAGAGTCCCTGAAAGCGATTAAATTTGGTCACTAATAAAAAAAAAATTACTTACCAAGCGGACTAGGTCACTATTTGTCATAGAGTAGGTCACTACAAATTATAAAACGGGCGGGCTTTTAATTTTTATTACCGCCGAGTAGTTTAATGACCAGTACTTCTTATTGGTCAGTAAATCAATATTATTTGTGACCATTATAATTAGGTCACTATGGATTTGGTCACTATAGGCTGATATTGTTGTAGTGGGGTTTTAATCACAAAAGGTTTAGGTACAATTGGGTAAGAGTCACCCACTTATAAGTTATATTTTATTTGTCAATTTTCCAATGTGAGATCTTTTCTTTCCAACACGTCCTCTCACGTGCAACCTAGCTCTAGGTCTATACATGAAATTAATTAATCCAATTCCCACATTGAAAATTGGGACACAAGCCTCATATCGGAGACTTGGTCAATACAATCCAAGGCTCACATCGGACACTTGGTAATAATTCAATCGGAATATTCTGATTGCAATATAAGAAATCCAAATTCGGGCCCATGATAATTGGAGACGCAATTGAAGAATGACCCGCTCTGATACCATGTTAAACAGCGACAAGTGTGGCCCGTGACCCACCATTGTACCGATATTGTTCCAACTTAACCACCCGATAGTTGTTGGGTTTTAATCACAAAATGGCTCGGTACAATCGGGTAAGAGCCACTCACTAATAAATTATATATTATTTGTCATTTTTTCAATGTGAGATATTTCCTTTCAAACACACGAGATATATATCAACTTTTAGGCGCTGGAGTAAATGATGTACGCACGATAGGTATATGTGGGATTGCTGGAATAGGCAAGTCAACAATAGCCAAAGCAGTTTATAATTCAATTGTCCATAAGTTTGAAGTTGGCTATTTTTTGGAGAATATTCAAGACAATTCAACTACACATGGAGGGCCAATCCAACCATGCACGTACAAGAGATTCTTCTATATGAGATTTTAGGGGGAAAGCAGATAGAGGTCACCAATGTTGATGAACGAATCAGCATGATAAGGGAAATGTTGAGACACAAAAGGGTTCTCTTGATTCTTGATGATGTGAATCAAATGGACGAGTTAAGCAAATTCATTGGAGGCTCTGAATGGTTTGGCTTGGGTAGTAAAATTAACATGACAACAAGAGATAAACATCTATTAGCTTCTCATCAAGTTAACCTGATATATGAGGTTAAGGAATTAGATTTTGATGAAGCATTCGAGCTCTTTAGTTGGAATGCTTTCCGAAGAAGTAAACTTCCGGATGATTTTGCCCAACTCGTAATTACATTAATAGTAAACTATGCTCAGGGGCTTCCATGAGGTCTCATAATTTTAGGATCACTTCTATGCGGTAGAACTATTGATCAATGGAACACAATTTTTGATGGTTATAAAAGAGCACCTAACTTGAAGATCAAGAAATTCTTAAAATAAGTTATAATGCACTGGAAGACTCAGTCAAAGTAGTATTTCTTGACATTGCATGTTTCTAAAATGGTAGAGATAAGAACTATGTGATAAAAATGTTGGATAGTTGCCACTTCAACCCGGAATATGCATGGTATTGAAGTACTCAGAGAAACTTTTAATTTGTTAAATGACTTGAGGTGTCATTTTTTTTTTTTTAAGATACAAATAGACTGAATTCATTGAAAGACATCGTGATTAAGATGCCCAGAATAGATGATTTATACTTGACTGCTAAAAGTTTCTCAAAGGTGGATTTCTTCAACTTTATATGAGTTGTAATGCAATAATACTAGGCCAAAAATTCAATCAGACGACAGTTTTTCACTGTCGTCTGATTATAAGGTTTGCTGTTGTCTATCTCAATGCCGTCTGATACATGAATCAGACAATACCAGAAAACTGTCGTCTGATAAAATTTAGTACAACAGCAGTTACTACCCAGTCTGTTGTCTGAATACCAAGAAGAACAACAGCGGCTTATATACTTACTGTTGTCTGAAGGCTGTGCCAGACAACATGGGCTTATATGCTTGCTGTTGTCTGAATGCTTGGTCAGACAACAGGGGCTTATATGCTTGCTGTTGTCTGAAGGCTTGGTCAGACAACAGCGGCTTATATACTTGCTGTTGTCTGAAGGCTTGGTCAGACAACAGGGGCTTATATACTTACTATTGTCTGAAGGCTGTGCCAGACAACAGGGGCTTATATGCTTGCTGTTGTCTGAAGGCTTGGTCAGACAATATGTACTTGCAAATCCCATTGTCTATCCATTATTGATACTATAGATTTCTTCAAAAAATTATTGTTTGTTGTTTTGCTGGACAATGACTTTCTCGTTCTTTTAGTCTTTATAGTATTGTAATTAGATGGCTCATACAACAGTTTTTGTTAGGCATTTTGTGATGATCAATTATTGCACAATAGTTTTTAGCTGGATTGAATGGTCTGATATACATTCAAAATGACATCACATCCAAAACACATTCATTTATGTAAAAATCCGATACATTCATCCATATATCCAACAAAGTCATTACATCAACAGAACTAGTTCTCTAACAACATTTACTGAAATGTTGAAACCAACCAAGTCTTGAAGAACTGCTAGTTCCCAATTGATCAACAACCTCCTCCTCTCATTTACAGATGTAAAACTACCAAGTAATTGATTCTTTAGTATGTAAGTTGCCTCCAACTAAAGCATGCCACTTCAGGCAGCACATAAGAAGCAGACTTGTATTAGAAGCATAAGTATCTACCTCCAGTACAAGCATATACAAAATCAATATTTGATTAACAATGACAACAGAGCACTAGATTTTGCAGAAATCACCTGAGAGGGAATTGAATTATTTTGATCTGGCATATCATATCTTGGGCCAATATTCTAAGTTCACTCTGGCACCATTGTAATTGCCATAGCCATCCAATTATTACACGAAAAAAGGAAAGTGACATGGATATGTAGCGCTTCATCTGTCCCAAGGAATCAATATTATATGTGGTCTCATTCCAGCAACTAAGACAACAACATAAACCAAAATGGCTTGTTTCAATTGAACCACAATTCACGTGAATGCAGGAAAGGATAGGCATCTATACACAGGTAACGTAGCGAGACTCTAAACATACCTCTTCCAATGTAAATATTGTATGTTGATTAGCAGCCTTGTATTTTTCAACCTGTACAAGAAAAAAGAACAAAAATTTACCATCACAGACAAGTTTTCAAGTCATCTTTCATCACTTCCAAACATCGAAACCCAAACTCAATTAAGCCCTTATACCAAAAAAAAAAACACAAAACTAACAATGCACCAGCAGCTTTAAGTACATCGATCCTTCTGTTAACCCTTGGTAAGAACCTGCATATGATAATGCAGAGATGAGTGAATTGGTTAAATACTAGTATTGTATATCTTGAAAAACCATCCTTCTAGAAAAGAAAGATAAATGTAAATCTAAACAAAAAATTAGAAATCAGGAAACTACATTGAGGCCATGCACAGATAATGAAAAAATAACTGAGCTTTGAGGAAAGTATGGACCAAATACAGAGCTGGAAACATGACAAGATATCACTTGTGAAAGTCCAAGACTCCAAATTAGAAGAAAGAATTGTGTATCAAGGTAAGCATTTTTTTGACCTCGCAGAAACTGAATCAACACACCAAAAATAAATTTTTCCTTAGGACAAGTTGATTGTATCAAGGTAAGATCACTTGAAATCAACTTTTGCCAAAATATTGGATAGCTGCAACTATTTCATATGTAATGTTTACAACATCCATATGAGGCATAATCAACATATTCCACTGCTTTTGGCCTTGCATAATGTCCTCTTCTGAAATTCAGATGTTTACATATTTCAAAGTTAGATATTTAGATATAAAAATGTTTCGTAAAGAAATTAATGTTAGATTATAAAGAGAATGCTGTCCACTTTGAGAGAAGATGTGGAACTGTACCTCATCGCATTAATTACCACCTTGGTTTTGATCCGGTGGCCTTCTTTCCACTCATGTTGGATGCATTATTTCTGACAATAGAATTACAACGATCATTGAAATTAATCCAAGTAGAGAATCGTGTATGTCATTGCATATTCTATATATACTTCAAACAAAAAAAAAAACAAAAAAAGAACACAAGTAACCCAAGTAATGGGTGGTAATAAATATATGTTTCAGACTATGCCTAATCAACATATGCATTCACACACCTCATATAAGATGCAGTTGAATTTTCAGCTGGCTCGTCCCTCAGAGCGAGACAAGATAATGGTGTTGAAAGGAACTCCAGAGGATCAGATTCACTGCAACTGCTTGAATATTCCACTGGCCATCTAATTGGAACTACATCGTCCCTATAGCAATTGATAAAGAATGGATGATATAAACCAGGTCCAACTGGAAATAAGCCAAATTAGGAACTCAATAAATCAATACAGAGCTAAAGAAGAAAAACTGTATGATGCTCAAACGAAGTTTGAAATGTTCATACCAGGCCATGGTTGAGAGCTATGATAGACAACTTCTCCTATTTCAATACCAGTCTCCTCCCATGTTTCTCTCTTCACCGTTTCTTCTAAGCTTTCTCCTGGCTATGGACAACAAAAAGATCCAAGCTAATGAAACTGCTTTTTAACCCTCAAATGGTCCTCAAGTTGGCCAAGGCACTAACCTCTATAAAACCAGCTAAGCAACTCCACATTCTAGGTACAAATCGGGATTGTCTACTCAACAGAGCACGATCATTCTCTTTATCAATCACTAACATTATGACAACCTGTTAAAATGGCAAATGTCTGAGACAACTATATAAGGAATTGAAGCAAGTACTGCTTGAAATCGAAATTGGTAGAGCATATTCTCACCGGATCAACACGAGGGTAGACCCGCTTTCTGCACAGCTCACTAGAACACTGCTTGCGTCTCCCAGCTTCCTTGGGGACCGTCTTTTCTCCACAATGTCCACAAAACAGTGATGAACTGTGCCACTCAAGCAAAGCCCTGGCCTGATCACACACCAAAACCATACAACACATTTGAAACTATCTTCGAAAACCATCACACCAATAGCAAACTTCAATTGAAAACGTCTATTCTATAATGTCAAAACCAACATTTGCATCAATAATCAAACTTGAAGCATTAAACACAAGCACTTACATGACCAGCAACAGCCAACGCTGCCATAGCCCTTTCATTAGCCCAATCAGTAGCCACCATAAGTGTTCTGAGCTCAACAAAACACAATTGCTTCCCACCCAATTCAGGAACCACACCATCCTCCTTAGACACATCAATAGCCCAATAAACCGCATCCTCCTCAGGCCTTGAACCCAGATACACCAATGAGTCACCACTCAACTCAACCCCACAATTACCCAACAAGCCTTTACAATCAGCCAAACTGATCCAACCCAGATACCAATTTGGCTTCAAATCACTGATCCCACCAATGGTTGATGCCAAAGGCCTGCCCTTTCTGAAAGGCAGGATGCAATTCGAACCTAGAAATCGAAGCAAGAAAGATGGCAGCAACTTACCAAGCTTGAAGTTTCCGAAATCGAGTCGAAAACTGAAATCGAAGCTGCTTCACCTAGTAGAGTTCGAGCCAAACCCAGACTTGAAGACTGAAAATTGAATACCCAGAAGCAGAAATTAAGAGGAAGCCATAAATCGATTGAAGAGTGAAGACCCAGAAGCAGAAATTAAGATAAACAGAAACCCAGACTCACCGTGCACCGTCAGTCCATCACGACGTCACCGTCGAAGAAAGAAAAGGCGTCGTGCGGCCGTGCCGGAGAGAGACAGAGAGAGAGAGCGGGGCTGCGGGAGAGAGAGGAGAGCCGAGCTCGTGTTCTAGCTGGTCTTCGATATGAAATTCTGGGTCTCCCAATTAAAAACCCCCAAATTACAAAACCCACATCAGAAATCTAGGGTTTGGAGATTTACTTACATCGGAAATAGAGATATTCAACCAGTTCGGCGAAGGAAAAAGATGGGTGCTGTGAAAAGAGAGAGGTAGTTTTGTTGAGTGGAAGAGAGAGAGCTGAGAGGGAGAGTGGGAGAGATAGATGGTTGGTGAGCTCGGGGAGATGAAAAGTGATTTTGAGAGAGAGAAGCGCGCGCTCGGGTTTTGGTTGAACGGTGGGAAGTGAAAAATTGAAAATTTGGCGAAGTGTTAAAGTCAATTAAGAAGGGCGCCAGCATATATTGAACCTTAAAACTCAGACAACATCAATTCAAATACATTGTCTGAAGGAGAATGACACAACAGACAACTAAAAACTGTTGTGTGAATTAAAACAATTAGACGACATCTTTTTCAGCCATTGTGTTAATAGTAATTGCACAACAGAGAAGTAATAACTGTTGTGTGATTAAAACAATCAGACAACATATTTTCTCAACCATTGTGTTAATCAATCTTGGACAATACCAACGTAATAACTGTTGTCTGAATTGATTGATTCAGACAACATCGAAAAAATAACCATTGTCTGAATTACAATTGCACAACAGCAATGTAACAACTGTTGTCTGATTCAAAAATTCAGACGACAGAAAAATTCTTGCTGTCGTCTGATTATTTCAGACGACAGTTAAAATGTTTGCTGTCGTCTGATATGTGTTGTCTGATTGATTTTTTGGCCTAGTATATAAAAGTTTTGTGATTGCGTGTTGACAACTTGTAAATGAGTTCAGGTCCTTGAATTAATTTGGATGTTCCTAAAGTTGACATCGAATTTTTGTCCATGGAAAATTGTTACATTCAATATTTGCGGTTAGCCTGAGTGGTTAACGAGAGTGATCAGGTTAGAATTAAGCTAAACTAAGGGTTTGATCCGCTCTAGTGTACACACACAAGAAAAATACGTCTCCAACTCCAAATGACATATAAGGGTTCTTGACCCAAAACACCAAAATAAGCAAAAATTATCCCACTTACCCCAGCAACAGATTTTTGTTCCCACATACACAATTTAACACCAAATGACCATTTTTCCCTCAACCCAATTAAAGAATTACAACCGCGCCACTCTGTCCTCTCTCTCTCTCTCTCTCTCTCCCCCCGGACGCCAATTCTCTCTCTCATTCTCCGATCTGCGTTCTCTCTCTCTCTCTCTCTCTCTCTCTCTCTCTCTCTCTCTCTCTCTCCCCGCCCTACAAAGCCCCTCCGCCTACTACTAGAGTCGGGCCGCCCACCACGGCGTCGTCGCCAACTCTCTCTCTCACCGCCGTCGACCTCGACTGCAGTCGCAGTCAAACGATTCCGATTCCGATCTCGACCGCTCAGTTGCCGTCGTCGTCGACCTCAACAACTCGACCTCCATTTGCAGCCTCGATTGCATGTGGATGAGGAGAAAACCGGATTGATCGACCTTCACTCTTGGCCTATAACGACGCCGTTTTCACTGAGGAGGATTTTGCTAGCATTTCGAGGATTGGAGAGAGCAGAAAGCACGGTCACCGGTGACGTCTAGCCGGATTTCTGGGGTGCCCAAAGTATTTCTCTGGGTGGCCAAATCAATTTCTCTCTTTCGTTTTTTTTTTTTTTTTTTTTTTAAGTAATGGGGCAGAGAGAAAGTGAATTTTTTTTTTTTTTGAATGTCTATTGGGGGCAGTAGACGTCTATTGGGGGGCAATAGGCGCTTTTAAATTAATATAATCTCTTCGTTTTTTTCTTTAATCAAAGTTTTATTTGTCTAATTTTTGGAATATTAATTCCCATTTCAGCTACCGAAAGTTCTATTGGAGGGCAATAGACGTCTATTGGGGAGCAATACATGGCCAATAGTCGTCTATTGGGGGGTAATAGACGTCTATTAGAGGGCAATAGACGTTTTGAATTGATGTAACCTTCTCGTTTTTTTTCTTTAATCAAAGTTTTATTTGTGTAGTTTTAGGAAGATTAATTACCATTTTGGTAATCTAAACGTCTATTGGGGGGCAATAGACGTCTACTGGGGGGCAATACATGGCTGATAGTCGTCTATTGGGGGGCAATACATGGCTGATAGTCATCTATTGGGGGCCAATAGACGTCTATTAGGGGGCAATAGACTATTGGGGCAATAGACGTCTATTGGGGGGCAATAGACGTCTATTGCCCCTCTATTAGGGGGCAATAGATGTCTATTGGGGGCAAAAAAACTTTCCGGTGAGATTTTCAGCAATTTTCGGTGGGCGGCAGTCGGTGATCGGAATCCGGCGAAAGTTGGCAGGAATCCAGTGACCGGAATCCGGCGATCGGTGACCAGATTCTGGCGACCGGTGACCGGATTCCGGCGGCCGGTGACGGGCTCCGGCGAAGTCTCCTATAGTTTCTCTCTCTTCCATTTTCTCTCTCTCTCTCCTTAAGTAACAAAGGGGTGAGGGGTAAAATGGTATTAAAAAAAAATTAAAAACAAAAAAAAAATCTTAATGGGGTATTAGGGAAGACTCCCTTAGAGTGTATTGGGTAAGAGGGAATTAAAAAAACTTAATGGGGTAAGGGAGAAAAAAATCCCTAGAAATGAGGTAAATGGACAAAACCCCGACATATAATGTTGTAGAGGTAAGCAAACCATGAAGGAGTCCGGCCCACTTAAGGTTTGCGCAATTTAGTTTTAGCATGGGCAGAATTAAAGACGGGGCAGGCCAAACCGGCTGGGCTTCGCTTGAACACGATCTGTCACAGGCCTGCTCGTTAAAAATGTAAATAATTCACTTGTTTATCATTTTTACCACATTAATGTTGTTAAAAACTTAAAATAACTACTTAAAAAATGTAAAACTTTAGTTAACCCTCAAATATAATGTTTCTTTGAACCAATATTTCAGTTATTCTTCTTCTTTTCAAATTTCAAACAATTAAAAACACATTTCATCATTCCAATCTTGTTGCGCATTTTTTTTTTTTGGCAATCGAAGAAATTTATTAAATAAAAAAGATAGCATCTAAAGGGGGATATAAAGCCAAAACCCTTAGGCCCCGTTTGTTAGCCAGGAAATCAGATCTGTGAAATTGTTTCCCATTCCATTAAATTGTCATGTTTGGTTAAATCATAAGTTTGGAAAGGAAAGTAAAATAAATGAGTTGACCGGAGTTCAATTCCATAAAAGAGGCGGAATAGAAATACCATATAGGGTGTGGTATTTCAATTTCTTCACTCAATAGAATTGAAAATTTACTTGTTTAGCCCCTCATAAAATCTGGTCAATTAATAATTCTTATCTCCGCTCATTCATTTTTAATCTTCCACATTTAATTCGATTGGGCATTATTGGAAAATCATTAACAAATTAATTCTCTCAAACCATTTTCTAATCTCAAGTCTTGAATCCTTCCAAACACCACAAATGGAAATGCTAAATCAATTCCATTCCATCCTTGAAAGGAAAAGTAGTACAATTCCTTTTCTCATTGTAACATTCCAGTCAACCAAACGGGGCCTTAGAGCATTTTTAGCAATGCTAGACATTTTTGAGTTAAATTTTAACTAAAGTAGCTAAAAAGTTATTTTAGCTAGCCACTTTAGAATTACATCTGCATCAATGCTCTCTATTTTAACTAGTTTTGAATTTATATTATTTTTTAAATGAAGATTAAATAGTTTAAATGTATTTATAAATTACATTAAATAACTTAAAATGAATGTTTTAAATTATAGAGAGCCTCATCCCGCTCTCTATATTTAGGAGCGAGATAGCTAAAAGTTATAATAGAGAGCCACTTAGGAGTCTGGTGCAGCTGCTAAAATAGATAAAAAGCTAAACATTCTCTCCAAAATAGCTAAGGAGTCAAAATAAAGAGTCTGCTAAAGATGCTCTTAGAAAAAACAACAGAACCAAAAGGCAACCAAAACATAAGCAAGATTAAGCAAAGCCGATTGAATCAAAGATCAAGACGCACAATGGGCGTCCAATTGCAGGTAGGGTAAGGGTCTTGTGAATCTCTTTTGGTCTTCAATTTTTTATTTTGAGACTTTGGGATAGACTTAAGAAGATTCTCATCTTCCAAAGTTGCTTCACCCTCAACAAACCAGGAACACAAAGGACCTATCTCAGCCTAAGCATATGTGTGATGACCAACGGGTTCTTTATTTTCCAAATCACCCCAACAAAACTTAGTCTGATGGACACTAGGTTCCACCAAAACGGAATCCATCTTATTAGTGCCAACCAAAGTGTCATTGCACTCTCCCTCTGTCTCTTGCTCATCAGCAATAATGCTCTCGCCTTGCTGCATTTGAGCAAAATTATTACCAATGGAAATATTGACATTAACATTACCTGGGGAGTTTTGTTGGAACTGATCTTGCAACTGGGCTTGAGATATTGTGTCCTACCTACTGTACTATTGGAACAATGGCTTGCTCAACAACAAATGGAGTAGTAGTTTTTTCTACAATTGGATCAGCAACCTTCTCAATAATTGGCATAGGAGGCGATGCTGGTTCAATTTTGAATCAACAACTACTGCTGCAACAAGAGGAGGCGATGCTCGTGCGAATGAAGGACCCTCTCTGGCATCTACATTCACACTTGGCATAGGAGAAACAACCATCTTATTTCCCTTATCCACCTGCTCACTATTCTTTGCAACAAATACTTGTTTTGTCCTCTGTCGGCGACGCTTAAGCGATTAACCTTGATTCATCTCCATCACAGCCTAACCAGAAGTTGCATGATTTCACAAAAGCTTATAATTTGTAACATTGTGCCCAACATCACCACAATGCGAGCAAAGATCAAGGAGACGCTCGTATCCAACTTCAATTACAACAATCTCTCCGTTGTTGCGACGAACAGCCAATTCTGTGGAGGATCAGAAGATAAATCAATATCAACTAAGACCCTAGCAAAGAGACCAAATTTTCTATCCAAGGTATTTTGATCAATTTTCACAGGCACCCCAATTCTCCAGAATCAATACTGATTCCTTTCTTCTCTCATTCCACTTGTTTCCGATTCATGATTATTTTCCATTCCAAATAAGTAAACGTACCATTAATGTGATACCTACACTTATTTTTCCTATAAATGCATGTCATGTTCTTGTTCAATTTCTGTCATGGAGCAGTTAACTTAACTACGTGTGGCGCACCACAAAATGAGAGTAAAAAGACTTGTATGCCCTAAATTTCTTTGCTAAGACGAGAATCAGCTACTACTTCTTCCTTCCAAAACACGCATATGAATTTGACCGATGGAGGTGATTTCTTCCCTCCAAATCAAGATTTTTCCTTACAAATTACATTGACCAAGTTGACCAAGACTTATTTCACTTTAGATGGGTACAAAAATGCAATCTCAATCAAATAGAGTACCATATCAAAGGCAAATATGCATGTATAACTCTATGGGAATGAAAATCAAAACTGAAAAATATCAAAAGCCAATAAGATTGCAAACATTCATTGCAACATAAACCAACAAACTGTTCACAAAGATTTCCACAAAAGATCCACATATAGCTAACTATGCTCGTGGAATGGGAATTGTAGATACGATTCTGGAGCTAGGGATACACCAGAAACAAGACGCAATGAGCATATAGTCTGATTTTGAGTCACTTTCTTCAAGACTAGAAATCACTCTCAGAAAAGTACCTTGCTTTATAAAGTTGGGCGAGCAAACAACTGGATGCCGAGTCGACCTCCAACCATTCGTGGTTTGAGCATATAAATTCCTAAAGCCCATTCCTCCCTCCTCTTTAGGTTTACAAAGAAGATCCCAAGACATCCAATATATTTCCGGTTATCATTCCAAGTCAACTATAATGCTAATACTAATTGATACACAATAAATCTAGTTGATACACAAAATAAATCATATATAATAAAGTTAATTGATACAGCTCATGTCAACAGAGGATACATGCTTCCCATCATGTTTAGGCTCTACAAGTCAGTCGAAAGCATGATAATATTCATATTATGTTGATGCTGGAACTATTTATGAAGAAACAATAACTGACCTCGAAGCTAAGAAACTCATTAGAGTCCTCGATCTGTGCACATACATGTATGTGTTGACATGGGTGTCCCTGAATATGAGCATGAAAGAACTTCTTAGCAAAGTACGTAGTTCAAGCCTTCCCCAAAGATCATCATGAGCTGCCTGTTATTATTGTTATGGTCATGGAACACCATCAAAGATGAGGTGACTTCGCAGAAATATTGATGATGATATGGCAAATTCTCATTGGACAAAGTGTGGAGAATCCTAAATCAAATAGAGAATCAAGAAGTTGCCTTTCTCTACAATTCAAGGAGTCTCAAACCAAAAAGGAATGAAAGAGGACTCAAGGAGCAATATAAAAGGGCTATGCAAATCTGAAAAAGCTCTCTTCTCTTCTCTTCTCTTCTCTCCTCTTCTCTTCTCTCCTCCGTGACTTTAGTCGATGTAGCATCAATAACTTCCATTAGAGCATCATTCTCCACACCTTCAGTTGCATAAATATGGTTATAATATTGCAGCAGAATACCTCTAACACATTCAGGCTCAGTTTTCCATCTCCCATGCTCATTTTGAAGACCCTTGATTAAATTACGGCTTCGTTGGTTGGAGGCCTTGCGGTGGAAAAAAGCTGAATTTCTGTCTCCTTCCTTGAGCCATAAGGTGCGAGAACGCTGTCTCCAATATTTCTCCTGCTGCGTCAAAAGCTCACTATACCTCACATGAAGTCTCCTTTGTTCTTCATACTGCTCAGGCACATAAGGCATTCGCATCAAAGTATCTAACTTCTCCTGCACAGCTCTCATCTAACTTCTCTTAATAATAGTATATATCTATACTATTATTAAAAGAAGAGGGTTTGTTAGCCAAAATCTAGAATTCTGACAGAAATGACCCTAGAAGATTAATAAATTTTGAGAATTAATTAAATCAGAAGGATAATTAAGACATTTACAAAATATATTTTTATTAAAAAAATAAACAAAAAAAGTATCCACAATCCACTTTTCTCTCCCCATTATCTTTTCTCTGCAATAACTAACTCTTTTCCTTTTTATTTTCTGAAAAAGAAAAAAATAATAATAATAACTTACACATGTAGAGCATGTGTGAGGAAATGCTAGTTATTATTAATGAAGAAGTTTTGTTAGTCAAAATAGAAAAAATGTACCACAATGACCCTGAATTATTAAAAAAACTTTAAAACTCATAAAATAGATAGGGGTAAAATAGTGAACTTATAAAATAAACAGACAATAGAAAAAAAAAATTGTGAAAGTGAGAAGCAGATAAGTACGTGAAATAAAAACTACAAACTTTCACATAAAACTACCCACTCCTGTAAAAAAAACTACCCACTCTCTATTAAAAAAAAAATATCAATTTTCACACACATAGTGTGGGGGGCGTCTAGTTTTAATTATGCAAGTTGAAAATGAAAAATCCCATACGGAATTAATTATGGATCACTTAGGAGAGTGGGACTTCCTAATCCAGTTTGGATGCGAATTCAGAATCCTGCTTGGATATAAGTATGTATAGCCGTTATAAATACAAAGGTCCCATTTCAAGTTTTTCTTACTTTCAATTGCACAACCAAATTAATCAAGGATGGTCATGCTCTCTCTATATTTGTCTTACAGTAACCTGGGAAACTACCTCCGCTGGTCCACCAGGTCTGTTTCCTTCAAGAAATTACATGAACACAAAATATCTGCAGGCAAGAGAAAACAAATAGAGAACTGCGACGACGACCAAATTACTTGTCATGGGTCAGCTGGGTGCTGGCAGACACCACCACAAGACAGCATGGAGGAGATTCTACGAAATATGGGTTTGATTGCTCGTACACGCTTAGCCAAGGTCTGCATGTCTTGGAGTTCACTTGTTATGCGTGCTGAAATCCGCAGTGCTCCACAACTGCCATGGTTAGTACACCCTCAAACCCCAAACACCAACTACTTAACCTTTTCCAGCCTCTCTGAGGGTGAAGTTGTGAACATGGAGCTCCCAAAGCGATTCCGAGGACAAGGCAAGTTCAAGTTTCGAGCGTCTTCTAAAGGTTGGTTGATCATTTTACAAGAAAAAGGATTCGGCTTTGATATGTTCCTATACAATCCGATTTCTAGAGCCCGACACCAACTTCCTTCCTTAAACACTATTCCATCTTTCCTATCTTTCCAACTAGCAAGAATGCTAGGGAAGGTTATCAACAATCATGCCGACAAACATGCCGAGAATTTTGTATCTAAAGTTGTGTTGTCTAGTCCAAATATCTCAGAATGCATTGTGGCTGCCGTTTTCGAACCTCAGAAGGAATTGGGATTATGCAGACCTGGAGACAAAAGCTGGACTGTCTTTGAGATACTGAATCATGAGGACGACTTCCTCATGGATTTACTTTTTTCGCAGGGCATGCTATACGGCTTAGTTGATAATGTTGATAATAGCAAGTCCACCAAGAATGGCATCGGCGCAGCTCGCATCTTAAACTTTGGAGATGATCAGGCAATGACAGTGGAATTGAAGTTGGTCTACGGCCATAAAGAAGTTGGTAATACTACAGAATATCATGATGACTATCTAATCTTTTTAAATAGAGACTACAACTCATATTTGTTAGAATCGACAACAAATAGCGACAAGGAAATCTTGTTGATCCATCAAATGCTCGATTGTTTAATGCCCAACTGTGCTGCTGCTGCTGATGATGATGATGATGATGATGAGTCGGAAATCGAATATCAGAGGACAAGCGGGTTTGTAGTATACAAGATTGACCTCGAGTGTGGCAACTTTCATGAGGTACAAAATTTGGGGGACCAAATAATATTTTTGGCAGAACATAGCTCTTCCTTGTCCTTTCCGGCAAGTGATTTCAAACTACAAGGAAATTGCATTTATTTTGCAACAAGCGGATACGCAACTATCAACCTACCTCTTAAGACCCTTCTTGGATCAAATATATCTCGTGAAATCGGAATCTTTAGTTTAGATGACAGAAAAATTAAGCGGCCGTTTCCAAGTCTTGATGTTGCTGGCATTTCATCACCTAGTCAACTGAGTTGGTTTAGTCCAAGTTTATGACGCTCTAGTGAAATTAAGATTATACTTCTTGTAATCCAAGTTACGAAATAATATACTACTTCATAAGTATGCAAACTTCTTGTTACCTTGTGATCAATTAGTCCTAAACTCCTAGATTTGGAAAGTAAGTAAATTACCATTTCAACATTTCTTATCCTTTTTCTTGTCTTTGTGATCATACATTTACATCAGGAGATGATGTTTCACTGCACGGAATTTTTGTAGCAATTTGCTTTAAAAGGGAATCAAAACCTTCTTAATTAGCTGATGAGGTTATGAGTAGACAAAAGGAACATACATTTACAATGATTTTCTTAGATATTGGAGAGACAAGAAATTCTATCAATAAGATGAACTCGGTGAAAACTTCTATCACTAAGTCAAGAATATTCTCTGAAAATGTAGCGTCCTCGAGTTGTACTTGGATGAAATAATGAGATCATGCAATGTCACTACCCCAATAATGGCATTAGACGACAGTTTTGGACTGTTGTCTGATGAAGTTCAGTGCTGTTGTTAAAGCATGTGCCGTCTGGTGGAAGTATCAGACAACAGCAAGAAACTGTCGTCTGAGTAAATTTTACACATAAGCAGCTGCTTACATGACTGTTGTCTGAATACCAGAAACAACAACAGCGCCATATATGCTTACTGTTGTCTCTATGAAGCTTCTACATCAAATGACTAATTTTTTGGGGGTTTTCCCGTATACCCAAAAAGCATCAGTATTTTTCCCAACTACCCAACACTTTTGTATTACACTGTTTCTTTTAAGAAAAGACTAACAGGGATAAGTCTTTATCTAAATGTCATTTGTATCCTATATTAATCTGTGGTTTTGCTAATACCCTTTGACTAAAAAAAATTTCATTCTAAACGACAAAACAAAACAAAACTAGCCTTCAACATGCCTAAGTTTTTCTCCTAACGGCCTCTTGCCTAACGGATACTTTAACAGGCGGAATCACTGCTGCTTGTCTTAGTTTTGGATTTAAAACTGGTTTTTTCGGTTAAATAGTACCATCAGAACCTCAGATTTCTACAAGATGCAGACATTTAGATAGTGACCTAAAGACGAAGATAACTGTATTATGACAATGATAAAGATGAAGATAACTATATATGACAACGATACTTGTTGAAGAGGTGGATGAGTAACCACATGAATTTATTTATTCAAATAATATACATGTTAAACATTCAGAGCCTCATTCTCAGGCAAACAGCAAAAGCTGTTTAGCTATCCATAAGAATGAGAACAGGTACTTACTTGTACTGAAGCACACTACTTCACTTCTAGATAGGAAAGGAAGCACACTCTAAGGCTATATCGGATTTTTCTTTCCGTTTTTCGAATGCCTTACAAATGAAACTAAAGCTCTTTATATAGAGAGCGGAACTCAAATTTGAATTCAAAACATAACAATGTACAGGATAACTCCGTGATCTTCTACTTTTCTGAGTGCTCTTGATGATGGAGGTCGGACAGGGAAAAGCAAAAGCACTTGGGTGAAATGTTTTTCACCTTCTTCTTTTCTGAAAAGCAAAAGTATCTTTTTGAAAAAGGGAACAATTGCTTTTTGTTTTGGTGCACTTTTTCTTTCACCAGCTGCTACATGTTGTCATCAGTCTCTGAGTGGTGGCCAAAGACAAATGAGTTGTTGTCTGTCTGTGCCATCCTTACTGTTGTAGCATTATCTTCAACATCCGTGTCGACATACATCTTGTAGTGGTTGTCGTTTTCAAGTTTGTCCATCCACTGCATGCATGCCATTGTTGAGTCTATCTCTTTTCTGGTGAGAGATAGGAATAGGTCACTGTTGACTACGTCAGGATGATCGTAAGCAGTGATAATAATCTTCTCTCCTGCTGCCAGGAAGGTATTGCTGAGGTCTTCAGAGATGATCTTCTTCATGTATTCCAGAGCCATGGCCTTCATCCATGGGATGCTAGAGTTTGGTTGGCCATTATACCCAACACAGGCAAGTTGCAGATATTGTCTTGGAATAATTCTCACATAGTGATATGGAGCAATATATTCAACCTCACCATTTGCTTGCTGGATCCATTCTGGCGGAGTGGATCTAAACTTCAGACGAAGCGTACAGTCTGTTTTTCTAACATTCTTGACTGTATTGACGATGATGGGTGGCAAGCCTTTTAGATCATCGTTAGTTTTGGTCCACGGATTATGGACAAAACCATTTTCAACAAGCCAAAGCTTGTGTTCTTGTGGATGTTCACTTTGAACATTTACCAGGTATCTTCCAACATATGGTCCTGCTATGATGAAGAGGGTTGGAGGAACAAGGTCTTCTGAATTGTGCCTTCCTATTAGATGGTGGAATTTATGCCAGTCTGCTTCTGTGAGTACCATGATAGGGACTCTAGCACTTTCAGGATCTTCTAGGAAGTGAATTTTTTCTTTCTTGACAGCACTCTGCTGTAATTCTTCGAACTGTGGTCTTGCATTCTCGTATAGTTCTTCAGCTAATGCAAAGAGAGCTGGAAACATTAGACCACTGCTTCTTTCTTGAAAGGCAAATAAAAGATTATCCAGAATTGCCTTTTGGTGGTAAGCTAATCTCCTGCCAGTTCTGAACACAGGAGTATCGAAAGTTCGAAGTTCATAATTGAAAACATTTATTACTCCCATTGGAGTAGGTTTGCTTTTTGGCAAAGCAACAGCCGTCAACGGTCTTGATGAGCCTTTACCGTCTGCCGTTTGAGACGGGCTAGTCAATCCTTTACCCTGGGATTGATCAGTTGTGGCTAAGCCTTTTGGACTTAGCAGGAATCTCTTGAGGATTTTTTCTTTGGGATCCTCATTGGTTTCATGCTCTTTCCCAGCTCTTCTGCTTCTGGGATTGCGACCTTCGTCGTCGTCATCATTTCTTTTACTGAACATGGCTAATTCTCTTGTTAAGGCGTCTGGAAGATAGTTCTTGTTTCCTGCAATTAATTCAACAACATAATCATATTGGTTAAGGAATAATTGCCAGTTAGCTAGTCTTCCTCTATCAGCAGCTTTATCAAGTTTGAAATTTTTGAAATTCTTTACTCTGGCACAATCGGTGCGGACAGTAAAGGGTTTTCCAAGGAAAGCTGGAGAATTTAAAATTGTTTTCTTAACAGCCAAAATTTCTTTTTCCCCTGTGGGATAATTCAGTTCTGCAGGGCTGAACTTGCCACTACAAAATTTACAGATCTTTTCAATGTTAGTTCCAGGCGCTTTCGCCAGGACTACACCGGACCAGTAATTATCACTCGCATCTGTTTGGAGGATAATCTCATCATTCTCTTCTGGTTGTTGAAGAGGAGGGAGGTTTTTGCAGAGATTTTTTATCTGCTTCACAGTTTTTTCATCATCTTCTGTGAAGTTTCATTTTCTTTTGGAACTCGTTTTAGGAGATAACATTGCGGTTAACCCTGATATTTTTGGGAGGAAATCTCTCCCATAATTAATGACACCAAGGAATCTTTCTAGACTCTTAGCATCAGGAATCCTGTCTGGGAACTTCCAGATCTTCTCAAGGATATGAGGTTGGAGTTTTATCACTCCATTCTTGATATTTATTCCTAGGAAATCAACTTCATCAAGGATAAAGAAGATTTTCTTTTCTCCTAGGATAATTCCATGCTGAACTATCAGCTTTACAACCTCATGGAGGTGTTTCATATGTTCTTCTCTGTTTTTGGAGAAGACCAGAATGTCATCTATGTAGACGACGCAGAACTCCGCAACATGTTTGAAGATATTATCCATTTTTCTCTGGAAGATTGAGGGAGCTTGCTTTAGACCAAAAGACATTACTAACCATTCGTAATGACCTTGTGGTGTTCCAAATGCAGTGAGAGGAATACTCTCAGGATGCATCTTGACCTGCCAGAAACCCGACTTTGCATCAAATTTCGAAAAGACTTTAGCTCCTCTGAGCTGGTTGATCAATACTCTTACTTGAGCAATTTGATAGCCGTCTTTGACAGTCTTCTTGTTGACATCTCTGTAGTCAATTACCATTCTAGCTTTTCCTCTTAGCGTTTCTGCATGGTTTCTCACGTAGAATGCTGGAGCATGATGAGGGCTAGTGGAAGGTTGAATTAATCTCTTGTTCAGGAGATCTTCAATATCTTTTCTGAATTCTTTTTGGTCTTCCTCTTTGTATTGAGGAATGGCTTTGACATGACAGATGGCATTCATGTCATGCAATCTTAATTCACAGACCACTGGGTCTTTTTCCCAAAACTTCTGAGAGTCTACATCGATGTTCTGCTCGAGAAGTTTCTTGATTTTTTCAAGAGTGGAAATTTTCTGAGACTCAAGCTTAGTCTGAAAGTGCTTAAGGTTATGCTCATGGATGAAACTAGCTTCTTCTTCTTCACTAGTTTCTGCTTCTTCTTCTTCTTCAGAAGAGTCTTCAACAAGTAATTCTTCTTGTTGTTTGATTTGGAGTATGGGTTCAAATTTGGGTTTGTAGGGGGTAAGATCACCACTATTCTGTTGCGATCTCTTATATTGGGTAGTAAAGTTTGGACCTACAATACTTTTGGCCTGAATAAGCCTATCAGCCCAGAACGCCCGTTCTCCTTTTCTGAAGCCTATTGCTTCTTCATCCTGAATAAATCTCTGTTGGAGAATGAAATCATTACCCAACAAGAAATCTGCGCCTTGGCCTTCAGATTGCCAGACGTTGTGGATGGTAAATGTTCCTCCACCAATGGTGATATGAACATTTTTTGCTACTTTATTCATGGTGAGATGGCTTCCATCAAAAGTAACACCAGTAGCTGTTTTCTTTTCTTCTTTCCAGAGTTTTTCTGGAATTGCAAATCTTTTTGCAACTGTAAATCCTGATCCATTATCTACAAAGGCATGTAGATGGTATTTTTTGTGATCAGGGAATTTTAGTCTAATCTCTATGTAGTTGCTGTATCTACTCGTAGAGACGACTTTCGATTGTTGAGACTCATTTTCTTGAGCTTGTTTATTTGGAATGAATGGTTTACATTCTTCTGGAACATTTTTCTGAGTGGGAGATTTATCAAAACTCCTCGGTTTTGTATCATCCCAGCCTGTAGGAATTATCTCTTTGCAGTCTGGATTACTGAACCATAAAGGAGGGTCATATCTGACTTTATAGTCAAACTTGCCAGAGGGTTGGCCAAGTAGATCCCATGTTTCAGTAGCTGCTTCTTGTTTTTCTAAGAGATGAACATTTTCTGGTGGTTTCACCATTTCTACATTTTCTGGTTTTTCAACCAGTTCAATGTCTTCATCGATTTTTTCTTCATCGATGATTTCTTCCTTTATTTTTGAGGAAGATGGTTCCATAATTTCTTGGAACAAAGTTTCTACTTCTTTCTCTTTTTGTTCAGAGAAATATTCTTCATATTCTTGTTCAACCAGTTGGCTGACAAGACCATTCTTGGTTTTTCTTCTTGCTTCAGCTATGAAGCATTCTTTGTGATAAGTCTTTTTTGACTCTTCACAAAACATAGGGAGACCATTCTTTTCGTGACATAAGCAGTAGTCACAAACGAATGTACCAGGGTTCACCTGATAAGAAGACATTAAAGATTCTGTCTTACTTTCTTCCCAGTTTTTGATTTTCAAAATATTCATTTGTCTGGATTCGAAGTACTCTACTTCAGAATCTGTCTCAGACTCAGATGAATCTTCTTCTTCAGACCAGGCAGAATAAACTGACCTGTCGTCTTCTTCATCATCAGAATAGGCTATTTCGTAGCCTTTCATGTTGGCAGTTTCTACTATATGCTCATATTCTTCAAAGAGAGCTTTAGTAGATCTTTTACCCTTTTCCGGGCATTCATTGGCATAGTGCCCTTCAGCTTTACATAACCAACATCTGCAAGCTTTCTTGCTTGGTTGTTTATGTTGATGAGTATTCTTCTTTTTCTTGAAGAATTTCTTTTTTGGATCTTCATCCTGTTGTTTCTTGTGATTGGAACTTTTCTTGAATTTCCAATTCTTTCTTTGATTACTCTTTTTGAATTTTTTAGAGTAATATTTTTCTTTCTTTTTTCTGTAGAACTTGGATTCATGACATCCCCAGTTGGTTGGCATATCCAGTATTCCGTAACAGAAATTTTCAACTCCTTTGAGTTGTTTCTTGGCCATCTTAGCTCTAAGATTGGCTTTGCATTGTTCTTTCAATAGTTGTCGGATTCTGTCGGCAATTCCTCCAACTGAAAATCTTTCAATTGGTTTTTCTGCTATGCTTTCTCGCACAGCTGTTCTCCATGGTTCAGGGAGTTTCCTGTGCAACAGGTTGACTAGATCAGTATTTTCTAGTTCACCAATTGTACAGTAATATTCTTGAAACTCATTCAAGTATTCTTCAAAATATCTCATGTCACAAATTTTGAGAGCATAGATATTTGATTTGGCCGTTTCTCTAGCCTTTTCAGTCATATTTGCAAGATCTCCACAGAACTGATCGTACAGTGGTGCTGCAAAATCATACGGAGATTTCGAAGTTTTGATTTCTTCCAGCCATTCTTTTCCTCTGGCTGTTTCTTTGAAAGAATAGTAATACTTCTTAGCTACTCCTGTGAGGGTAATTTCAAAGTACATCTGAAGATCAGGAGCTTCAAATTTCCCAAGGGTTAGAGCAGATGCCATCATCAGGCTGTCTACCCATTGGTCAAGAGTTTTTCTCTTGTCTAGAGCTTTATCTAAATCTAGCCAGATACCATAGTTGGAAATTGGTACTCTGGGTATCTTGTCCTCTGGGACAAACCTTTGAGAATTTCTTTCTCCATTTCTGCCCGTAGGGGCCTTCTGTATAGGGAGTTTCACTTTTCCCTTTTCTCTAGTGATGAAAGTTTTGGAGCTATCTCCGTCTTCCATTTCAACATCCTGGTAGGGAAGGAGTTTTCTTTCCTTTCCTGGATTGAAGTTTTTCATTTCTTCGATTAGTTTTTCTAATCTTTCAGGATTTTCGCAGAATTCTGCTTCTTCATAAAGATCATAGAGCTTTTGTGCTCTAAACATATTGACTGGTCTGTTTAGATCAGCTTCTAGTTCTTCTTCAGTGATGGACTCTGATGGTTCCTCAGAGTTTTTTGTACCACTAACACTAGCTTCTCTAGTGCTGTAGCTTCTTCTGAGAAGATTTTTATTCATCCTGATATTCTCAAGACAAACATCACTTTTTCTGTGATTTTCAAAATTTAGACTGATTTCTCCAGTCTTTCTACTTTCATATACTTTAGCTTTTGCACTTTCTGCTGGTAGCTTCGGACCAGATAATTTCCATTCAATGGGAAAAGTTACTTCATTCCAAGTAACCTTATGGATCTGTTGTGAATGGTTCTTCTGACTGGTGAGGAATCCAGTAGTAAGACCAGGGATGTTTGATATCCTTGTCTTTGGCTCTACTGTAGTACTCATCAGTTTATAGTATATCCTGTATACTATTGCCAATTCTTGCATATCATTTTTCATAGATATGCCATCTGTCTTGACTCTCAGTCGGAGACAGTGGGCTGCATCTTTCAAGCTGGTAGAGAAGTTGGGGAAGCAGTTGAAATATGCCACTTGGTTGCACAGAGATGCTTCAAGGGTTCCCAAAAGACTAGCTTGAAAATCTGTTAGCCTATTGTCTTGTAAGACACATAGAACTGAACAGTTTATGCCTTCTCGAGCAAGAAGTTTTATGCCTACTTGGACTGCTCCAATGTGCATAAATTGATAATTTTTTGCTTTTGCTCGGGCAACTTCAGCAGGAGTGATCAGTAGTAGATCTGTTTCTCCTGCTGTAGAGGGGGTTGTAAATTCAAGTAATTTGAAATGATGGCTGTCCATCAGGTCAAATGTTCCCCTTTTGTATATTTGCTTGAAATCTAGCTTTGGAATTGAGGCGTTTTTTACCTCATGCTCGATTTCATTGTATTCAAATTCTTCAGCATTTAGGAGTTGTACTCCTTTCTTTTTCCCGAAGATGCTCATCATGTTAACATCTCGAGTTTCTTTCGGCTTTTCATACTGAATACTAGTAGAACTAGTTGAAGGATCCAGGAAAATCAAGTTTGGAACAGGATTCTCTGGTCTTTCTAATGGTTTGAATCCATTAGCTTTCTTTTTTACTGTAGGCACTTTCTTGTCCTTCAGTATAGTTTTCATAGAATCCAGCGTTTTTTGCTGTTCATTGATTTTTCTACTAACACTTGTTAGCTTTTCTTCTTCCGTTTTTGGAAGTCCTTTGATATAATCCAGTTTGTTTTCCAATTTTTCTAACTGGTGGATTATAACAGGAATTTGTTCTAGATGATCTTGACATCTAGCTATTTCTTTCTGTAGGATCTGATATTTTTCATCAGAAGATTTTAATAGAGAATTCAGTCTCTCTATTATTAAATCAGACATTGTCCCCATCGGGGATTCCCCTGCTGAGCTATTTTACAAGCTCTGATACCAGTGATTTGCGGATCTAACCAATGCTCAAATAATCAAGAGGTTTTTGTTCCTCTCCCAGAATATATAAAAGATTTTCAATATCTTCTTCTAATTTATAAATTCTGGTTTGAAGTCTATAGATAATATCCCAGTAATTGGGAGTCTCTCTACTAAGCCTTTCTCTATATTCTTTCAATTTTCTCAATTTTTCTCTTTCCTTATGCAGTTCTTTGCTAGTATTTTTGTAGATAGCATTTAACTCAAGTCTGTCAATGATTGAAATCTTGAATAGTAAAGTGTACTGTTTACCTTTGAAATAGAGGATGAATGCAACAGCTGTATATATTCAAACAAATATAATTCTTATGGGCTCACCACGTTTCAACAAAACAATATAAAACAGATAGTTAAAGAAAACCAACAACTGACAGAGACATCAGAGAAGGGTACTACTGGTAGGAATTTTGATAAGATGGGTTGGTGAGAAAGGAAAAGAGAAAAAGTTGTGTAAAGAGGAATAAAAATAAGACACTGGGGTGTATGAGAAGTATTCTCAGGAATCTGGGGTGTATGAGCATTAACCCTAATTTTTTTCTATTGACTGGATTTAAAAAACACAACAGGCTGTTGAAAATGGCGTTGGCTGTCCACTTTTGATACTATAGGTTTCTCTAAATAATTGTTGTTTGAGTTTTTATTGGACAATATTTTTTTATGTAGTCTTGTTGTGCTAAGATGGCTCCAACACCAGTTTTTTGCTATCATTTTAGTTGTGTCTAACTATCTCGGACAATTGTTTTTACTTAGTTGAGAGTGGTCTGAAAGTGACTCTTATGACATACATTTTCTTGTATGGAAGAACAACAATCTTTATTAAATGAAATTAAGGAGTACATGAGGCGATGCAATAGCATCGAAAGAAAGCTATAAAACTACGATGAACAACATTTGGACTTGTATAAATGTAACAATAGTTCCATATATGGGAAGCAGTCAGCTTCCAGGGCTTAGATGGGTCATCTTTGGGGAAAGCCTTCATTGCATGGAGTGCTCGCTTTTCCTCTATGACAAGCAGCTCCCTTTTCCTCTCTAACAATGCCTTGTTCTTAAAATTCAATAGCCACCTGCAGCACCAGAAACATGTACCAATAACAGATCCATGTGACTTCAATATGATAAAAAATAAAATAAAAAATCAAACAGATGACCGAGATTCATTTCCGATATCTTACCTGAGCAAATGCGTAAGGCAACTCTGAGTACATTCATGCTACTGAACCGCCACAACAAATTGCACAGCAGAGGCATTGCTAGCTGCAAGGAAAAGAACAACAGCATAGGTAGCTCCCAAAAGATTGATCAGGTCTTGTTGTTTGTTAATTAATGTTGACAATATAATATGCAATTAATTGTGAAGTCCATTTAGTATTAGACAAATCTTGATAGTTAGGTCCATAATGCACCAAAAGCTCAACGCATTCAGTCATACAAAATCTAGTATTCAGAAGAAACTTTGCTGTACATAATTAACAGAATTCTTACCCTTTCGAGGGTAACTTGCATATCTCATCTACAGCTTCACTCCCAGTTACCACAGAATTCTTACTCTGAGTACATTCCTGCAACTCAACCGCATGAAAAATAGTTAGGATTCCAACAATGCTATAAACTCTAACACTAGACACAAACAAAGAATACCAGAAAAATGTATTATTGCAGGATACTAGAAAAAAAGCTAGGATTCCAACAATGCTATAGCTCTACGGATCAATGCTATAACTCTATGGATCAGACCAATAATCTTCAGATAGTGCCAATAACGGATTACTTTTACTAATTATCTTTATCATTACAAGCAAAGTCGGTTGGTACCTATTAAATTTCACTGATATCTTTGTTTAATTGAACACCCATGATACCCAGCCATATGTCTAATGTATTGGCCATCCAGTTAATAAACTACTACATATCAATAAGGTACCCAGCCATTTCTATACCAACAAAGAATGATTCAAAGAGACCAATTATACAAAGTCTTATATATCAGACACCATTTCTATATCATTTAATCAAAGAGACCATTTCTATTATTCTATATCAAACACCAACAATTAAATGAATTAATAGGTACGTTTCGTCTTTTCCAGCAAAAACAAAGAAGAAGCAAACAGGGTGCTGCCTTCGATAGTTTGACAATAATCATAATATCAGCTCTTTGACAATTTGACAATATCAATTCTTGCACGCAGTCAAGGTTCAAAATTTCCTGTAATTGACAATTTGATATCGCAAACCCAGTTCATATCTCAAACCAAAAACAATCAATTAAGTGACTAAATCAATGAAGTAAATAGAGAAGAGTCGGAGGACAGTACCAAGATGAGATCGTAGTAAAACCATATCACTTCAATTACTGAAATAATCAACACCCACATATAAAGATTGAAAACCCATTAAAAGTGATGTTATGTGTGTATATATAGAGATCCTGGGGAAACCAACAGTCCAAAAATATTCCAATAGAGACGAAAAAGGTCTATGACGAAACCTAAAAATCCAGAAAAGAATTCACTCTAATTCAATCAATCATCCACAAATTCAATCAATTAAAACGAATCGAATAAAAAAGAAACAAGACTTGCCCGTTGACGTAGCTTTCGAAATCGGGGAGGATATCAGGGTTCTAGCGATTGACCGCGACCAATTGCTCCACCGTGAACGACACTTGCTGCTGCGACGTTTGCTATGGAGCCTCTCTTCCCATTTTTGGCTTTGAAATTCAATACACCCCAGCTCTGAAACAAACATTGAAGCAGCGAGAGTTTGAGGGTTTTGGGTTCATCTCAGATCTGAAAGAAACCCGAGAGAGAGAGAGAGACAGAGAGACAGCCGTTAAAGAGTGAGAGATCAAAATTAAAACGATGGGTGGGAAATTTAAGTTTTGGGCAAAAATTTTGAGCGGGCTGAGAGAGAGAGAAATGCCAGAGTGGTGTTGGTCGATGAAAGGAGTCCAAAAATTGAATTTTGGTCTAGTGTGGGAAATCAATTAGGGCAGCAGAGTTTATTAAATATAAAACTTAGACAATAGAAACACACAGTGTCATTGTCTGAAGGAGAGTTGCACAACAGACATAGAAAAACTGTTGTCTGAATAAATATTCAGACAATATCAAATATTAACATTATATGAATAATAATCGCACAACAGACAAAAAAAAAAACTATTGTCTGAAGATATAGTCAAACAACATCAAATACTAACATTATCTGAATAATAATCGCACAACAGATACAGAAAAACTATTGTCTGAATTAAATTACTCAGACAACATCAAAATGTCACCATTGTCTGAATAATAGTTGCACAATAGAGAAGTAATAACTATTGTGTGATTAAAAACAACCATACAACATATTTTTCTCAACTATTGTGTTAATCAACCTTGGACAACATCAATGAAATAACTGTTGTCTGAATTGGTTGATTCAGACAACATCAGAAAAACAGTCATTGTCTGATTTATAATCGCACAACAGCAATGTAACAACTGTTGTCTGATTCGAAAATTCAGACTACAGAATAATTTTTGCTGTCGTCCAAAAGTATCAGACGACAGTTAAAAATTCTGCAATTGTCTGAAGTGTGTTGTTTGAAGCTATTATTGGCGTAGTGTGTAAAGAATCAAATTGTTAAAAAAACAATTCACTACGGAACAGAAACTACCAATAAGATCAATTCTGCTTAGGCATTGTGGCCGCTGCCGTTTTCTCACCTCAGAAGGAATTGGCATTGTGCAGACCTGGAAACAAAAGCTGGACTGTCTTTGAGATACTGAATCATGACACTATACCACAAAGTTAAACAGACGACAGTTCATTAACTGTCGTCTGAATGAAAAAGCTGCTGTTGTCTAGTAGCCTGTCGTCTGATTGACCTCATTCAGACGACAGTTAAAAACCATTGTCTGTTCAAAATTCACACAACATATATAGCTAAGTATGTGTCGTCTGAATATTTCCAAATTAAAATAATTAGGTTTAACTGTTGTCTGTTACAAACTCACACGACAGTTCGTTTATTAACTGTTGAGAAAAGCTATATTACCTCAATAGTTTTAGGAAAACTGTGTTGTGTGTGATGAATCTCAGACAACAGCAACACAACTACATGATGTCTGAAATGAATTTCACACCACACAGTTATAATGACACTGTTGTCTGAAATGAATCTCCAACAACTGTCATTGTTGTTTTAGTTGTGTCTTATGGAGATCACACAACATCAATTTGTTATTTCTGTTGTCTGAAATGAATCTTAGTCAACATATTATTGTTATATCTGTTGTCTGATTTCAATTTCAGACGACATCAATTTCAGACGACAGTAACTTTATTATACATGTTATCAGAATGGAGATCACACAACATCAATTTGTTATTTCTGTTGTGTGAAATGAATCTTAGTCAACATATTATTGTTATATCTGTTGTCTGATTTGAATATCAGACGACAGTAACTTTATTATACATGTTATCAGAATGGAGATCACACGACATCAATTTGTTATTTCTGTTGTCTGAAATGAAGTTCAGACAACATGTATTATTTGCTGTTTTTAGATGTGTTGTATGAGTGGATCTCAGACAATGGTTTTGTGAACCCTTCAGTTGTGTGATACCTTTGGAAACTACAGTTATTTGACCTATATATGTTGTCTGAATTAACTTTGCACAATTGTTGCAAATATGAACATTCATATCCTGAACAAATCCAAAATATAACATTATCATATATCAATGCCATCTGTTCTTGCATTGCCAATCCAAAACATTTCCAAAAGTACATATCCATATCCAGATATGATCAAATCCAGCAATTCTAACCAAAAGTAACCTCAATCTAGCAAGTAATAATAATAGGGAAAATCGTCCAAACAGTGTCTGAACTTTTCCAGACTATTAATTTTCATACCTATACTTTGAAAAATATCAAAATGGTACCTGAAAATTTAAGCCCGTCCCAATTTTCATACCTGTCAACAGTAAAAACGTTAACCCCGTTAATTTTTTAGGGGTAAATCCGGTACTTCCAAAACAAAAATCTTTTTTTTTTTGGAGTGAACCTTCTTCTTCCAGCTGCTTTCGAATTCTTTTCTTTCTTTCTCACAATTGATTCACTTCACTGATTCTTTCTTTCTTTCTTTCTTTCTTCTTCTTCTTCGAATTGCTACTTCATCAAACCAAGGACAAAGCGCTCTCTGTATCTCTCTCGACTTCGTGCCCCATTTTCGCGCCACCGGTGAACCGGCACCCAGCCCACAACCCGCTTCAGATTCACCCGCCCACGGACGTCCGATTCGCGGGTGGAACAACCCCAACGCCGAGAAATTCAACCAGCGCCGCCGCCCCCAACAAGTAATCGATAGGCACGCCTTCATTTCCCTCAAGCCCTTCAATTCCAGGCAGAAAATCCAAGTACTCTGGTGGCTGTCGTGGGACGAATGGGTTCTTCTTCAATTGTGGAATTGCTTTAATTGATTTGTATTTGAAGCTGGGACGAATGGGTTCTTCTTCAGTTGTGGAATTGCTGCCTAAAGGTTCTAGTGGCTGTCATCTAGTTCGAGGTGTTTTTTCGGTTTGTGAAGCAGAGAGTTGAGTTTGAGGTAGATGAGCTGAGGCTTCATAGGGAATGGGTCAGAGGGGCTTGGGTTCTTCATCTGAGAGAAGAAGAGATGGTAAGTGGAGCAACTTTTGGGGCTTTTTGTTGGTTATTTGATTTGATTTTGTTGTGGGTGAATTGATTTTTAGGGATGTGATTTTGGTTTAAAGGTTGAAACTTTAAGGTGGGTTTTGGGGGAAGGATGAAGATAATGAGGAAATTGATTATTGTTGGGAGGTGATTATTGTTGGGTTTGTGAAGCAGGTTAGTATTCCACCTAGAGTTAAGGTTTATGAGGTTGAGGAAGGAGTAGAAGATGGTTCCTTTGGGACGAACCACATATCGTCCACAACCTTCAGGGAATCTCAAAATGCTTTAACTCCAGGCCTCTTAAAATTGGGACGAAACCCATTTTCTTTTTCAGGTTTTTTCAATGTAACCATAATGCCTAGCTTCCAATAATTTGTCCTCAGAAAAAAGTCAACACCAGGCACAGTAGAAACTATGAACTTGAATTACAGGTAGAAGTAGAAATGGAAGTAGAAGAGCCAGTAAGATTTGTACTTGAGAAGTAGACAATGAATTTTGCATTGATGATGAAGAAGATGATCTGGAGCGTGAGGGTGGACCAGCGTACTTCATCGGCGTCCTCTTCTTCTTCTTCTGATCACAGTTGCAGAAATTTGGAATACATGAAGTACCGGATTTACCCTAAAAAATTAACGGGATTAACGTTTTTACTGTTGCCAGGTATGAAAATTGGGTCGGGCTTAAATTTTCAGGTACCATTTTGATATTTTTCAAAGTATAGGTATGAAAATTAATAGTCTGGAAAAGTTCAGACACTGTTTGGACGATTTTCCCATAATAATATTGTCTATATATCTTGTAAAATCAAGGTTTACCAAAATAAGTCGATCACCAACCACAAGCTTACATATATGTTTTAACAACAAATTTTGCCCACTCGTTTCTGACTTCATCAATATGCTGCTGGGTATATGCTGCTTTCCCTTTTTTCTCCCACTGAAACAAATTGATTTGCACTTAATGGTCAGAAAACTATCCAATACCTTGTTCCTATTGAGCACGATACCCTTATCCATAGCCTTCATGGCGTAGTACTGATCAGTTCCACACAATTGGACCAAATGCACACTTATTGGACCAAATGCACACTGACATTGAATATTTCCAAAAGATAGTTCAAGTAAGTAGAATCTAAGTTAAGATTCCTCAATTTCCATAGACTACTTCAAACCTGAGGTATAAAACTGTTTAACATACTAACCTGCCAGTATCACACTACACCAATTTTTCAATCAGACAACAGTTTTTCACTGTCGTCTGAGTATAGAGTCTGCTGTTGTCTATCTCAATGCCGTCTGATACATGAATCAGACAATACCAGAAAACTGTCGTCTGATAAAGTTTACTACAACAGCGACTATTATACTGCCTGTTGTCTGAATACCACGAAGAACAACAGCAATTGGTACCTTAACTCTTGTGCAAAGTAATTTCAGTTGACAAACCCTGGAAGAATGTTGACGTGTAACGAACATTTAGAGAACATTGATTTGTAAAAAAACTGTTGTCTGAAGGAAGCTTGTAGATCAGCAAAATAATTGAATACTATTGACTGACTTTGAACAAGACAACAGCAAAACTATTAAAGCCATTGTGTTTCATTACTTCAGACAACAGTTTTTTCTTTCTTTATTCTTTATGTCCATTTGTTAGACAATGGTTTTTGATTGGTATTGAATTGTCTGAGATAGGAGAGAAGACATACATTCTGTACAATTAAACAACACATCCTTGATTCCAAAAACCATTTCATTCCATCAGCAGTATTCATCTCAACATTTACACAAGAATTAACCTTGCCTAAGTGCCTATATCTATTTCATTAGCTTAACAGGCTTTCAAGTTTCATGAGCTTTACATGATAATAAAAAAGAATACAATTTGCTCCATCTCCCAAGATAGTTGTAAGCAAAATCACTGCAAGCTTGAAGCCCATTCCTTTGGTATTGTACCACTAAGATAGTTGTAAGCAAAATCACTGCAAGGAAAGAAAAGTGGATGCAATTCATAAACTGTCAGGGTATTGAGAGCCTCATGATCAAATACTAAAGATCTTATAAAAAGTAGATTGACACAAGTCAATCAAATAGTTTACGTACACTCAGGACTGATAAACTAGGGAAATCAAATAAAAAAATAACACAAAAGCCCTTGATCGTAAAATGCTTATCAGTTTGTGCTAGTTGCCTGGCCATTTTGATAATCACTTCTTGGCCAGATGTAAGCTTTGATACAGAAGGGATAACACCAGAACTGCTTGAACAGAATGGGCAAAAAGGGCAGTGTTTTTACACATTAGGAAACATAAGAAACATGAAAAGAAGCAAGTGGTGGTGTGGATTTCATCTTCTGAGGAAAAATTATTGAGATGCTCCGACATTCACATAAGTTGACAGCAACAAACTGAAAAGGGAAATATTGAGGAAAAGAAGAGTACATAAAGGATAAAGAGAAAGCATAATTAAATCATTCATAGACCGGAGTACAAGTAGTTCCTAAACTCATCTTTCATAAAATACCCCAGAATTGGCTGGCTTTATAACTACCATAAATGGTAACTTCACACTTGGCATCCCTCAATGTTGCTGATTTTACCACCTAAACGAGGAAAGTTTACTTTTTTGTAATATATCTGAGTTGCCCTTAGTTAAAACTGCTTACAGAATCAGTAAGATATGCCCAATAGATCCATGAAAATTTAGGTTTTTAGTCCAGTTGATGTCAAATGCATCATGCAACTGTATCTTACATCATCCTATAAAAAGTATAACTTTCTTTAGTGACTTTCTTTAGAAGGATAAAACCAATAACCAACCGTTGGAAGATAATTATCAATTATACAGTGGAGGAAAATACTATGCCAGCACAGAAAACAGATCCAAAGCATGACGGAAACAAACAACTGCGTACAGGGCGTTCTATTACCTGTCAAAAGTTGCAAGGACTGCAGCAGCTGGCAACTTGAATAGATTTGAGCTACCAGAGCTTCCAGTTTGAAACATTGGGGCAACACCTTCAGAAGAATGAATAACTCCTACATCTCCTGGCACCAACAAATCTCCACAACCCATAAATAGGGCAGGCTAGATCATATATAGTAAAGCAATATATATTGACCTTATTGTAAATAAACCAGATTAAAGAAAAAAAAAATCAATATTGAAAACAGAAAGCTTAACAGATAAGGGAACAAAAAGCTTAACACTAGTACAAAATAAGAGAGAGCTTAGCAATACTCACCAAAAGTGCCTATCTAAGCTAGTTTTCCACAGCAATAAGCTTATCTACCTCTACCAGCCTCCTTAGTTCATCCGCCGAGATTCCTTTTCAATCACCAAATTTACCTATGACAAATTGACAATACATACAAAAGTTATCTAAAAGTTCAAAAGTTCACTTTTGAAACAAAGAACCAACAGAAGAAGTTTCATCATTAAGATCTCATTTTTTACTCAATACCAAGATATATAAGTAATCATGTTACAGATGTATATATAAGTAATCATGTCACAGATTATAAGTAACCATCACTATTAATGGAAATAAAACAATCTCAACCTGCATGTTTTCTATTTGAATCAATATGTTCTAGGTCTGGAATGGAATCAACCATAACCATCAGTACTCTTTAATAAAAAAAATAAAAAATAAAAAAATAAAACTCCATCAGTACTAAGAACTGAAACCCAATTTCAGAAATTGTAGCATCAATGATCAAATCAATATTCGACAAATATGTCCCTTCTAGTCTTTTATTTACAACTTAAATTAATAATTGCATCATATTCTTATTAATACATATACTGGCCTTTGCCACTGCTTTTTTTAGTTAGTCAAAGAGTTAGGCATTACTAGGTAGCCTTTGTAGGCAGCAACTTAAACCAAATGATCATGTTTTTAATTAGACATGGTCTCATTCCAGCAACTAAGACAAAAAAAAAGCATAAAAGCATCCCAAAATTTCGTGTGTACATTAATCCTAGGAAACCACTCACACAATCACACAGCAACTATGTCATTTTCTTTTTTTTTTGGTGGGCATGGCATAAAAAATAAAGGTACTTACAAAACCATTAATTTGTGGTAGCATTCCAATACAGTAGCCATTACGGTAAGATCATGAATTTCTATCCTGAAATGAGCCAAACACACACGCACACACACACACGCAAATAACTAAAGTTTTGACAAAACTGCATGTTAAGTTATTTACATAATCAACAAAGATATAGAGTAATGATTTATTTGATCCGAATGATATGCTTGTTTGAAACCTTACAGATCAGAAAACTTAGAAAACCCAGTATCCAAAAGGTCAGATTAAGGTGCTGAAAAACCTCATCCAGCCATCCAGATTTCGAACAACTGGTAATGATAACACAACTATCATGACAAGCAAGTAGTATAGGCCACTATGCACATAAAGAGAAACCACAAAAGTTCCTTCAATTTGATAAAGCCAAATAAACCCTTTTTAAAAAAAATAATAAAAAAAGAAGAAGATAAAGCCAGATAAACATCTGGTACTTTATCTATGAACTGTTGACCTTTCCAACAGCAAAGACCCTTAATTAGTATGGTGAGAGTGAAATAACTATATAGACAAAGGAAACAGGCAATGGACTAAATCCAGTAACCTCAATGTGTGATCAGAACACAACTATCAAAATCATCAGTAAACGCTTAATTAAAAAGAGACAATAGAATTTCAAGGAAACCAAATAAGGAATTAGGATTTAAACAGCCCTCTCACATAGAAAGACATATCCCACTGCTCTACAAATATCAGCTCATATTTTTGACTACTTGATGTCAAAATTACACACACACACACACATAAAAATAAAATAAAATAACAAATCTAATTTATCATTAACCTTGCATTCTGGCACTCAATTTGTTTAACACAAACCGGTGTTTGACACACACCAATACTTAATTATTCTTGCCACCCTATTTTAGCCACTTGTTTATACTCATTCACACACACGCATGTGCCGGTAGACATAGCTGTCAATACTCAATACTACCTAGCTTTGATGCTATTATGAGCAGCCAATTGTATATGTGTAAAATAACTTACATGACCAAAACATGGTCAGCCATGCATGCCATGTTCCAATCAGCATTACAATTTAATTATAGAAGCATGCTCAATGCCTTGCCTTTTTGGAATTTAATCTCCTTGTTGGGTTTTTGTGTTCTCAATATTTTGGTATCTGGGTTTTTATTGGTTTGTGGATCAATTGATTGTGTTTCCTGGGGATTTGATTTTTTCAGCTCTGAGTTGAGGAACCTGGATCCGTTTCTCATGCTAGATCAAAACAGGTTTTGAGTTTCAAATATTTTTATCCCCACTTCTACTCGATCTGGTTGCTGAGAAAATGGAGGAAGGAGATCAAATTTTCAACCCTGACATACGTTTCATGACCGCAAGAATAAAAATTCAACCCCACTCACTATCAACTCTCAATACAAGTGCTCAGTGAAAAAAAAAACACAGATCTAACACTTCGCACTTCAAGCCTATTTGCCTGAAATCTCTTAACAACCTACTGGGACATGATATCAAAAAGGATTTCAGGATTCACACTAATTTTTCTTCTCTTTTCTCAAGGTTTTCCCGTCATCCATACAATCTTGGTTTCTTTTCGGCACCCTCATACACCTAACTCCGGATTATATTTTAGCAAATAATAAACCAGATTGTAAAGATAGGCTTAATCATTGACAAAATCAATCACCAAATGGAAAGGCATAAACCTTGAGCAGCTAAGAAAGATAGAGAGAGAGAGAGAGAGAGAGGGAGGGAATGGAAACACATACATAAGTGTTCAACTGCCTCACGAAACTGGAGAAGTTATTGTGCTTGAAATACTTGGGCAAAAGGTCCCTGACGAGCTCCGGCAGGTTCCAGACCATGAAGCTGTTGTTGGTGGGGGTTAAGTTTGAGAGGATCTGCCGTCAAACTTCTTAGTAGAGACGGGTTCGTGGTCTAAGAGCGGGCTGAGGGCCGGGCTGAGAGCGGGACTGAGGGCGGGCTGAGGGCGGGACTGAGGGATGAGAGAGAGAGATGGCTAAGATAAATGGGGTTAATTTCCTTGGTATTGACAGTGATTTTGAGCTGGAGGCGGGAGTGGATATTTTGCTCGATGGAATGGAGAGGGAAAGAGTTGAGAGTGTTAAAGTATATGTCAAACCCTAACTAAAGTCAGCTATTGTATCGAAAAAAAAAATTCTAAAACTCAGACGACATCAAATAAGGTGCATTGTCTGAAACTCATGTGACAACAGACAAATTAAAAACCATTGTCTGAACCACTCAAATCAGACAACATCTTTTAGCAGCCATTGACTTACAAGATATCAGACAACAGACACCTAATAACAGTTGTGTGATTGAAAATAATCAGACAACAGCAAAAATCAACCATTGTATAAATGAACCTTGGACAACATCACATAATAACTGTTGTCTGAATTAATTCATTCAGACAACATCAAAAAAATCAACCATTGTCTGAAATGTCATTGCACAAGAGCCAAGAAAAAACTGTTGTCTGATTCGAAAACTTAGACGACATAATATTTCTTGCTGTCGTCTGATTTAATCAGACGACAGTTAAAATGTTTGTTGTCGTCTGATATGTGTTGTCTGATTCCGAAATTGGTGTAGTGTCACCAGATCCCAAGGGCTTTATAGGCTTAAAATGTTTCAATCTTATCTGTTCTCCACTGTCTAGAATCTGCAATATCAAGAGTTACTTCGATCAGCAATCTATCATGATATAGTTTTAAGAAAAACAACAGAACCAATCCCTAACACTTGAAGATAGAAAAGAAAAATTTTAGAGATGAGTACGTCTATGTTATGTTTCCATGAACCAGTAATAGACACTGAACAAAACCAATCTTTTCCCATGGCAATTTATAAAAATTTTATTCGACAATACCATACATATATAATTGAACAATTAATACCTTTTGAATAGCTCTCCAAGGGGGGCTGTCCCGTCTATGAGGCTTTGGATGAATGACCTTCGAATGATTCATCCATAAATCTTCTGGTTTCTGCAGTTAGAGAAAACTTCTGTCAAATTTTTAAACCTTTAGATTTTACAAACTGTGGATTTAGAAAGTGGCATTACCATATTGGCATCTGGAAGTTCTCTTGCTGCCTCATCAACATTAACTGCAGTCTCTTTGACCTGCGTAACGAACCAACCAAACAATTTAAGGAAAAGAACATTCAATATTTATGATCACAATCATCTGAAAAGTGCACAATGTATCTTCCATACCAGTTTTTCACTCTCTTTTACTGTAACTTCAGGAATAGAGTTATGCAGAGGCTCAATGTGCTGACTGCCATCAAGTTGTACTCCAATAAAATACTGTACTTCTCCCTGTTTACATAAACAAGTAGAATGGCAAATCAGTTCCATATTGTTTTCTATTCTAGTAATTGTCTAATTTAAAATTTTATTATACCCTTTTAAAATAAGCTTGCATTCAACAGTAACATTGATTTTGTAATGTAATAAAGAATATGTGAGGAGATATATTACCTTTTGATCACGCATAAGCTGCAGATGAAAGACATTCCAGAACTTTTTGCCTGGATTGAGTACAGAGAGACTTTAGCTAAGTACACAATCACTGAGCTTTATGGACTTAACCTTTACAAGAGAAACATACCGCTTTTCGTGTAATTGATGAGTTGTACAGTCACGTCAGTCTGGTTGTCAATTGCCTCTCTTATTTTTTTCACAGTTGCTGGATCAGTCTCAGGTCCTTGAAGGAATCTACAAAATCCAAACAAGCAAGAGTTTAGCTTGAACGCATCAGTGAGCACTATTACACTAACTAGTAACCTGCAATTTCTTCCCAATATTTCTTCGCAGCTGTACTCCGTTAGCTCTAAGAAGCTGTTGGATGCAAATATCTGAAATACATACATTCAAAGACATCACATTCTTGTTACATTCTCATCTAGATTGCAAAATTGAAATGAAATTGGAAGAATGAACTAAACAGTTCCGAGTGGAAATCTTACAATGGGATTATCAGGCAGCCTTGGCTTTGAGTTTGACTTTTCCGAATAACCCTGAAGTATGACACACAGTTGTTAAGCTACATATATGCATGATCATTTAATTTTCAGCAGTTATTTATAAGAAGAAGCGAAACTATACCCCATGAAAGAGCGCCGTCTAGATTTTTTCTGTTTCTTTTCAGGAACCTCATTGATACACTGCATTGAGATTTTAGCATCCCTAAGTGAGTTACGTCTAGGTGGTGCCACATTCTCTGAGTTTCTCCTAGGCAAACTCTCAGAGTTTCTCCTCGCAAGAGCTTCTATTACCTTCTCTCCCCTACCGCCACCTCCAGACTTTCTAAAGGGAAGATTTGTCGATTCACTAAGTGACCTCGGTCTCCTCACTGCCTGCACAAGCTCAGTTACTGAATGTGTAGCCATCTCTTTCTAACGAGCTGCAACAAAAAACACTTTTCTGTTAGCTCAAATATATATAGCTTAATGGAACTTGTTCTTTCCTTTCTAAGTGTCACAACGTAGATGCAAAGAAAAAAAGATTACGAAATTGAACTATCGACCTAAGCAATTAACAATATCAAAGTTGTGACAATACTATTTATGTTGATCTATATAATTACATCGATCCTCAATTCTTAATTTTAGAGAGGTTCGCTTACAATATATTAATGTATCAATTAATACATAAAATAGATTAGCTCAACATTAAAATAAAGTAAATCTATGCATTGGTAGACAAATTCAATACAAATATAGTTTGTTCTATGTATGGAAATAGACAACAGTAGAAAATTGATCTACTACTATAAATTTGATCTGCATTTCATTTCCACATTTGATTTCCACAGTATCATACAATTGATCTACAAACTCATAATTAGATTAGAACAACACCAAGTATCATACCTGCCCACAGTAATTTCTGGAGTTTTACATCGATCAGCTCCATTCTCCAAAAGCAATGAAATAATCTGAATCAAAGCCAGAAAATAACCAAAATCAGAAAAATCAAACGGTCATCAATTTCAAATGGGAAGCAAACCCAGAAAAAGAAAAAAAGAAAACCCAAAACGACCTCGTTGTGCCCTTTAGTTGCAGCAAAATGGAGAGGAGAGTTAAGCCCACCAAATTGCACTTAATCATATCGTCGTCTCCAGAAGCAATGAATAGACTGCAATTAGGTTTTCAATAACAATCAAAATCGCGAAACCCAATTGGAAATTTCAGAAATTGGATAATTAAAGCGTTGAAATTGGACCTTCATTTGCGCCTTTGACATACAGCTTTCTTGAACTCCAGTTGCTCCTAGAGTCTTCTCTCTCTGCTTTAATCGTTGCCTGAGTGGGTCTGCAATTAGTTTGCCGATCTCTTCCTTCTTCGTTTCTCTCCTTACTTCAACAAATTATATGCTGGGCCTTGTTGTATCAGAGCTTGAAGTAAGAAAAACCCGCTCAGATCGAGTGAGAGCTAGGTGGAGAGTTAGGGTCGGTGAGGTTGAGAGGGCGAGGGGGATTAAGGGTGAGAGCGATGGTGATTGAGGGTGAGAGCGATGGTGAGTCGGAGGGAGGCCGAAAGCAATGGTGATTGAGGGTGAGAGCGATGGTGAGTCGGAGGGTCGGAGGGAGGCCGAGAGCGATGGTGATTGAGGGTGAGAGTGATGGTGAGTCGGAGGGAGGCCGAGAGAGAGAGTTGACCCAAATTTTTAGCTAAGGAGGGAACTCGGGTTTACTGCTAGGTTAGGTTTTGGGTTTTTTTTTTTTTGGCGGAAAGGTTTTGGGTGTTTTGAGAGGGGAAAAAAATAAATATAAATTAATGATTGTTTGTTTTTTTTTTCGGTTATTCAGACAACAGATATCCTTGTTAGTGTCGTCTGAAATCTCTCAAATTTACGAAATGATCATGTGTTGGATGAGTAGAGATGAGACGACCGATTTAAAAAATCTGTCGTAACTCATGTGTCGTGTGATGAGTGTCGTGTGATTAACTTATTCTTGTAGTGTGATGAGGACGACTCTCTCATGCTATACGGTTTAGTTGATAATGACGAGTCCATGCCACCAAGAATGGCATCGACGCAGCTCGTATCTTAAACTATGGAGATGATCAAACAATGACAATGGAATTGAAGTTGGTGTATGGCCATAAAGAAGTTGGTAATACTACAGAAGGTCATGATGACTAATCTATTTAAACAGTGACTTCAACTCATATTTGGTAGAATCAGCAACAAATAGCGACAAGGAAAATTTGTTGATCTATCAAAGGCTCGATTATTTACTCGACTGTGCTGATGATGATGAGTCGGATATGGAATATCAGAGGACAAAAGGGTTTGTAGTATACAAGATTGACCTCGAGTCTGGCAACTTTCATGAGGTACAAAATTTGGGGGACCAAATAATATTTTTGGCAGAACATAGCTCTTCCTTGTCCTTTCCGGCAAGTGATTTCAAACTGCAAGGAAATTGCATTTATTTTGCAACAAGCGGATGTGCGCCAACCAACCTACCTCGTAAGACCCCTCTTGGACCAAATATATCTCGTGAAATCGGAATCTTTAGTTTGGATGGTGGAAAAATTAAGCGACCCTTTGCAATCTTGATGTTGGCATTTCATTAACTCGTAAACTAAGTTAGTTGGCCCGAGCTTATGACTGCTCTAGAAAAGTTAACGATATGTGTGTAATTCTTGTAATCCAAGTTACGATTAATACTTCATAAGAGTGTTTGTTGTTAGCTTCTGATCACTTAGTCATAAATTCCTACTAGCTTTGGAAATGATTCAACCATACATTGTTTGAAAATTTACCAAGAATATCGACCAATAGAAATAGGGCAGTTTAATTTATTATGCCTGCCGCCAAGTTTTTTTTTTTTTCCTTGAGTCAAAAGCTAAGTCAATGTATATGTAAATTTCCATTTCTACACTTCCATTTCCATACATTTACATGGGGAAATATGGGGCAGTAGAATTATCATAACATCAAGATATAAGCATTTGCTAGTGGCTCATCAAGAATTGACCCAATATATGAAGTCAAGGGATTAAATAATGATGATGCTTTACAGCTCTTTAGCTGGAATGCCTTCCCAAAAAGTAGACTTTCATCTGATTATGAGCAACTGCCAAATAAATCAGTACACTATGCTCAAGGGCTTCCATTAGCTCCTGTGCTTTTTTCCATTCACTTCTTTGTGGTAAACATTTGGATCAATGGCAAACAGTCTTATCAGTGTTAGATAATAAGAAAAGAGTTTCTGACAAGAAGATTTTAGAGGATCTGAAAATAACTTGTACTGCATTAGAAGAATGGAAAACTGTGTTGGGTGTATTAGATAGCTATAAATTAAAAGAGTTCCTAGCATAAATATTGAAGATCTCAGAATACTTATAATGCAATAGAAGATCCGGTGTTTGAAGAACTCATGAAAAAGCCTCTATCTTTTAAATATTGAAGAAACTCATATTTGGATGCATGACATGATTGAAGAAATGGGTAAGAGCCTCACAACTATAGAATGGTAAGAGTGTGTGTGTGTGTGTGTGTGTGTTTTCTGCTAGATATGTTGAAATTTTAATCTAATGCATTATCAATTCCTTTTGTAGGCCACTTCAACCGCGTGGATCCTCAGTGTCGACTTTTCTTTTTTCCATTGTTAAATCATAAGTATGTTCTTACACATATGCATGATGTTTATGCCAGCTAGCTTTCAGCAAGTCAGGTTGCATTTTTTTTCCTTATGTGTTGGTTTGGTTTAGTATGCTGCATGAACTTTTCTTATTAACAAGATTCAATTCGGTTTTCTAGAGATATATGAGAGCAAAGAAACTTAATTAGGTGCGACAGTATGTCGTACTCATGACTATGCAAATGCAAGTACATGGAGAAAGGTTGGTTGGCTCACTATGAGAAATAACTAGGCTTAACCTTAAATTAAAAAATCAATAATTTTTTTTGCAGCAAATGCATGGCTATCTTTATCGAAGTTGGGGTTGAACAAATGAAAGCAATGTGTTTGGCAATGGTCCTCCCCTGTTGTCTCAAACAACTCCACAAACCCCTCCCCTCATAACTCTTTATGGTCACATTGTATCCCACTACTCCTCTATGGCTCTATCTCTAGCTCATGGTATCCTAATTGGTGGCATCGCACAGTGCATTTTCTCGACAGTTACAGTGTGTTTATTGCTACCTTTGGCATGTTGATAACCTAATCCAACCATGCCTTTTGCCTACCATCCTATTTGTGGCCGGTTCCAAATAATTGGGAAGTCTAAAACCGATTGAAGATGCTAAGATTTTAGACAAAGCAAATGAGTACAGTTGGGCAATTCATGCATTTTCTGTTCTGAACTTAAGTTTGAAATTTTATCAAGTGTGTAGTGTACCAACTGCTGAGGAACTATGCTAGCTAGAAGCGTTTGCATATATTATAGGCATATTTACTAATTTATGTGCCACAAACAATCATCCATTTAGCTAGCTAGAAGCATACTAAGCAAGCGCAGCAAAGATTTATAGCTCCCAGTTCTTAGAATGTTCAGATTTCAGCCAACTATATAATAAATTCAGCTCAGATATTGAAGAAATCAACCGCGCACTTTTTGCAGCAGATGGCCAGCCTTGTCGGCATTGGGGTTGAACAAATGAAAGCAATGGTCCTCTCCTTTTGTCTCAAACAAGTCCGCAAAACCTTCCCCTTTCATTTAATGTTTTAAAATCGCTAGACGGCAAGCCGGCGATGCCCTAGGAAACTAGCATGCATAGTGATTTTTACAATCACTGACTTTATGTGTTCCCGCACGTTGACTAGAATCTATGGAGGCAGAGGGGTGGTGCATTAATTACTTGGTCAATAGGCGAGTTACACGCTAAACACTAATTAAACTTTTATAACAAATACATTTACCGGGGTTTCACTACAATAATTGCAAACTGTACTTCAATCACTTTGATGATGGGATTCTACGGTTAGGGTTTCAGAATATGGGAATAAAGGGATTCAGAACAATTAGGGTTTTGCATGGTCTTCATTACATTATTAGAATTTTCAGTGGGGAAGTTCTGTTCTTTCAGATCATAATTAGACTCCCAAGATTTTTTAGGAAAGAATTCCTAGATTAATTAGGAAGAGGATCCCATATGTAATTAGGAGATCCCCCAATCTCTAATTAGATAGTTGTAAAAAGTCTATATATAGCCATCTCAAGCCCCTATTATCCTAGACCCAAATCTCTCACTATCTTTTCTAACCGATCGTGCACAATTAACAAGAAAACCTTAAAACCTTATCAGACATGGAGATGATAGAGAACCAGGGGGAAGCTGAAGCTGAATCCGTGTTTGTTATGGTGGAGTTCGATAAAGATGATTTCTACAGTGGTGGTATATACGAAATGAAACTTGACCACCTTCAGCAACTTGATCGAGCATGGTAAATCTGTGGTCGGATTTAGGGTTGACCTTTCGACTCTGCCAATGCTCGAACCTATATTAAAGTTCTTTGATAAGAGTTGGAAGATGGAGGGTTTCTGTTTATTTGATGGTGCCAGATTTGGCAGCCTGTCCAAATTATATCTTATGGTAAATCAAATCCCATGGCCTTATCTCAAGCCCGTCATACCCAAGTATGCTTTTTTCTTCGACACATCAAGCTTAGAATCAGAACTGCAGCAGGTTTCTCCACCCAAAACAACCAAGGAGTATTGTCTTGTCATATCGGCATATGGAATGTTGTACTATCTTGCACAACCAATGTGCTTTCCTAAGATCCAAGAACCATCATTCGAGCGATATGATCCATCCAGTGATTCATGGGAGTCCTTGCCTCCTTTCCCAGATTATTCTCTGGATTAGGCACAGACCAACATGACAGTGGTGTGTGAAGTGGTGTGTAGAATTATGGGAGAAGTGGTGTGTGAAGTGTTGTGTAGAATGCTCCTATTTATAGGAGGATGACAACTTGGTCTCCAAGCCTTCAAAAATCTTCTTTTTATTTTCTAGGATTTATCTGATTAATCCACACAGCAGTAGCCAATCAGATAATTCCACATCATCCTTCCTGTGTCATCCAAACAATAAAAAGTCTTCAAATTATCACCTTGATTCTAGGGAGAATATTTTTGAATTAATTACATGATTATTTTCTGATTTATCTCCTCAATTTTGGCCAAGGATGGAGTGTGGAGCTCAAGGAATGTATCTGGACCTGTTTTCAACCTTCCTGAATATTGTAAATCCCTTAAACTCTCCATGATAACTTCAAATTTCAAAAATGTCACTTTCCAGAATCCCTTGAATATCTCACAGCAAAAACACTTATTTCACTTAGAATTCATTCCTTTTGCATCCAAGAAACCCTAGTATACTTAGGTCTCTTTATTTGCCGCAATATCCCAAGTTTTCTAGAACATTCTTCAGCTTTCTTTAGCTATCTTGAAGCCACATGATCTCCTAGTGCTCTCAGGTTTCCTAGCCTCATCCAGGACTCCTAGTCAAACAAGGACTTTTCACATGAAATGTTCTTGAACCTTCTGGAATCTTCTTTTGCTATCATTGTTAACCCAGGATTCCTACTTTGACTAGGTTTCCTGGTTGGACCAGGAAAACTTCATTTCTTCATTTTAGCTCATCTCTGCATCCTTGTGCCTTGACTTTTTTACTTCTAACGTCTCACATCCTTCTCATGTGTCTTTAAGCTCATTTCCTTGTCATTTTCTCCGATGTACCTAGAAAATAGAAACCAAATTTGTTGTTCTAAGTTAGATCCTTTTCGTTGTGCTATTTGTGTGGTTCTGTTTTAGAACAGTTCGATCCGTTTCGGTATTTGTGAAGTGTCTATTGGCCCCCAATAGACCCATATTGGGGGACAATAGATGGTTTACAGAGCTGCTTTTTTTCTTTTTTGATACGCTTAGTTTTTAATGAAGCTCAGAAATAGTTGTTTATAGTAACTTTTTTCTGTTCTGTGAAGTTATTTTGGTGTTCCAGACTCCTTTATTGGGAGGCAATATATGTCTATTGGGGCCCAATAGTGGTTTGATTTTGTTTTGTTTTTTGTTTTTTATACAGGAATATGGATGGTTCTTTAGCTGTTAAGTGCACTCATATTGGACAAAGTTTCATGTTTTGTATTAATCAATATATGAGCTATGCTCATTTGTTTGAATACATTTGTGAACGGTTCAGTTTTTCTGCAACTAATGGTATTGAGCTTCATTATTCTCTTCCTGGATGTTCTATTTTTTTTCTTCGCAATGATGACGATTTCCAGATGCTGTTTAGCGGTGCCAAGATTTACAAGTTGGATTGTGTTGATATTACGGTGTTGAAGAACAATGGAAGTTGCAGCAAAAATGCTTCTATTTCATTTGAAGATAGCTGCTCCGGTATTGTGGATGAAGATGATTACCTCACTGAGGCATTTAGAACTAAAGTTCAAAAGTCTTACTTGTCGAATGAGTGGGCTAGTTACATTCAAAGTGTAGGGCAGAAATTTCGTGGCGGTTCCCCCAAGTTCCGAGAGAAGCTCAGAAAATATGCTGTTGAAGTTGGGTTCAGCTTTGTGTTTATTAGAAATGATTGGGATAGAATTCATGCGGTTTGTTCCAATTGGGGAACCGAAGGATGTGATTGGAATGTCCGTGGTTATGTATCCCCTGCAAATGGATGCTTTATAATTGGTGATTTGAACAATGTGCACCCTTGCAAAGGTGTTCTTCGGAAGCAAAAACATGAGCTTTTGGGATCGAAAATTGTCAAGACATGTATTGAAGAGGACATTAGCTATAACTTATCATTGAAGCCAAGGGAAATTATCATCAAGTTCAAGTCAGCTTATGGGTTTGATATATCGTACAAGGTTTCTTGGAAAGCAAAGCAGAAGGCTAGGGAAATGATTTATGGTTCTGAGGCTGATTCGTTTAACAAGTTAACATGGTATAGGGATGCTGTATTTGAGACTAACCTGGGATCTTCGTTTGTTTTGGAAGTTGATCCATCGAGCAATCGGTTTCAGAGGCTTTTCCTAGCTTATGCAGGCTGTGTTAAAGGTTTTGAATTCTGTCTTCCCGTCTTGTTTGTCGATGGGACTTTTGGGAAGAGTGTCTACAAGGGGCAGATACTTTGTGCAACTGGAAAGAATGGAAATCATGGTACTTTTCTCATTTCTAAGATCTTTTATTTGTATTTTTGTTGAAAATGTGAAGCGGCACGCTCCCGTTGGCGGTGCAGCGGCATGCTGCAATCATGTATTAGCCCCCAATAGACATATATTGCCCCCCAATACACGTTTATTTTCTTATGATTTCTTTCCCCTTTCTATTTTTTTTATGTTTATTATTGTTTTTTGATTCTTTTTTTTGTTGAAAATGTGGAGCAGTATGCTCCCGTTGGCGGTGCAGCGGCACGCTGCTATCATGTATTGCCTCCCAATAGACATGTATTGGCCCCCAATTGACTTACTCTTTTTTTCTGTTTGCAGGTTTCTTTCCTCTTGCAATGTGTGTCTGTGATTCTGAGACTGATGCTAATTGGTCTTTTTTCTTCCAACACTTGAAGAGCTTGCTGGAACCTCAAGGTAGATTAATTACGTTTATTAGTGATCGTGGTGTTGTACTGTTGAGTGCTTTCGACAAGATATTTCCTGGTAATCCTCATCTTTTCTGTTACAAGCACTTGGTGCATAACCTTATGACTAAATACAACGGTAAAGGGTCTTCTGTTTTGAAAGATGATGTTAAAAAGAAGTTTTTTGAGTTGGCATATTCGTGCACTGAAAAGGAATATCATTTTCATTTAAGAGAGTTGAGAGAAGTTTGTGGTGTTGATATTATAGATTCATTTCTTGCTGATTTGCCTCTTCAAAATTGGTGACGCGCATTTTTCCCTGGATGCCGTTATGGAATTATGGCTAATAGTGTAGCTAAATCTTTTAATGCTTGGTTTGCTGTTGAGTGTGAGATGCCAGTATACACTATGCTTGATCAGACTCGGATTAGGGTGATGCAGATGATGGGTGAGAAGAGAGACGAGGCTCAACTTTGGACCTTGCGACTTACTCCTGTTATGGAGGGTCGTTTGAAAGAAGGTATGGAGAAAGCTTGCCGTTTCAATGTGCATTACTCCCATACAAATGTTTATGAAGTGAGATCAAAGTATTCTTATGTTGTGGACCTTGGAACTCTTTCTTGCTCGTGTAAAAAATGGGCGATTAACTGCTTTCCTTGCTGCCATGGTCTTGCTGCAATTCAAGCTGCCTCATTGGATGTTTATGCTTTTATAGATAAGCATTTTCATGTTGATTATTGCCAGAAGTGCTATGATTTTCCAATTTATCCAATTTCCAACGTTGATATGGCTTCTTCGGAATCTGCTAGCAGTGGCTTCATACTTCCTTCAAATGCAAAGAGGCCTCCTGGAAGGCCTAGGCTCAAGAGGTTCAAGTCTAGAGGAGAGTGTGAAAAAGAAGCTCATTCGTTGCAGCCGATGTGGCAAAATGGGACAGCATAACAAGAAGACCTGCACTGAACCTATTTGAATGTAAATTTGTCAATTGTTTTAGCATTCTGACTGGTTGTATTGGGGGGCAGTACTAGGCTACTGGGGGCAATAAATGATTTTATCCAGGTTTAGTTTAACATTTTTTATTGTCAAAGATTATTGACATTGATTGGTCCTTCAATTTTATTGTTGACTGATAAATTGATTAAGTTTTTCAAGAACTTGTATTGAGATTTTTTCCGGTTGCTCTATCCATTTTTATTTCATTTTAACTTTTTCTTATTTCATTTTAGCATGTCTGTTTCTGAGTTGCAAGTTTTTCCAATGGGTTGTGAAAGCTAACTGACCCTACAAACGTCTATTGGGGGGCAATAGACATCTATTGGCCCCCAATAGAACCTGAGTTTTGGAGGCTTGAAGTTCAACAAGTGTGGAATTTTTACACTTGCATATTTGCAATGTAGTTGGATGTCCTACTATTTTATTTCTGGCCCTCTATACAAGTTTTCTTGGGGGCCAATAGATGTCTATTGGGCCCCAATAGAACCTAGTTTCTGAGGGCTAAATGCACAGGTATGTAATATGGGTCTGTATTTTAAATATTGACCTGTGTGATATGCTAAACAGTAGAAACTGGAAACAAATTCTTTCAACTTAACAGAAAATATATTGAAAAGCTTTCAAATCATCCCAAAGTAGTATTATTATTCCAAATCAAAATAAGTTCAACTGGAACTAAGTGCATAAAATTTACATTTTCTAGCTTTGTGCGTTTCCTACAATAAGTGCAGCTTCTTGATGGTATCTTTCAACACTCCAACCACATTCCTCCATTGAAAACCTCTCAAGAATTGTTTTCCTCATGTCATCGGCTTTCTTCTTGTTCGGTGCCACTCCGTGAACTATGCTTTCCATGAAATAGAGCATAAAAGGCCCACAGTCCCCCCATGTAAATCATGAATTAAACTTAGTGATCCTCAACAAAGTACTTATTGCCCCCCAATAGGCATGTATTGGCCCCCAATAGACTGAAAACTTGGCACAAATGTAATAATTAAATTGTCATTTTTCACATCATAAACAAATATTAAAGCATTTTGAAGCACTTACGATGAGGTTTTCTGCTGAGGGCAGTTGAAGTCTTCTACAAGCTCGCAGTCCTGTTCGCCGATATGATTATCCAAGATCCACCTTCTGACCTCTTTCTCTCTTTCGGTCATTTCTTCAACTTCAGTGATAAATTCTCCTTGAGCGTCCTCACCTTTACACTTTTCTCTTGTGTTGTCTTGATCCTGGCTGTCAGTGTCAAATTTTCTGGCTGTCATGTTCACATCACGGATGAACCTCCTTATGTGCTTTACCTGTTTGATACAGATATATGAAGCATCAATAGACATTCTAAATTTGACCATTTTGAAAAATAAACACATTGTTTTGATATTATTACTTACCACCCAGTTTGCGTTGGTGTAGTGGTGGTTATCTTTTGTCCATTCCTTCTTTGGAGACAGCATAGAGTTCATGTGAACAAAGCGTTTTTTCTCATTGTCGATGATAAGCAGTGTGTAGTGCTGGCTGTAGCAATGGTGGATCGGGATGAGCACCTTGGGGTAGCTGAAGTTACTTGTAATAACCTAGTTTTTTTTAATCAAAGCAAATTTGGTGGCAGACACCTTTGATCAAGTATTCCGTATTTTAAGGGGTAGTGGATCAACCACATAATTAGAAAGACCTGTGCTTTTTATCTTACATGATTATGCATAAGTGGAAGAACCATTCAAACAAGTTAGCAGACAAAACTTCTCTCTCTCTCTCCCTTGCGCGACCGAAACCGAAAACAGAGCAAAGGCTCTCCGGTCTCTCTCACCCTCCACCGGCCACCAAACGGAGTCGGACCACCTCCATTAGCTTCGTCTCGGCCTTACGCAGCTGCCAGAGGCAGCCTTGCGCCGCGACACTGCCGCCAGCGGCGGCGGGAAGCTCCGCCCGGTTTGAGCGCGTTTTGGTTCCAAGCTTGATATCTCAAGCTACCGGTCACCACTCCTCACCAAACTCAATCCACGAGCTCGCCTCAACCTCCTGAAGCTCCCAGAAGTGTCCTTGCACGGCGGCGCTGCGTGTGGTGGAGGCTGGAAGCCAGCCCCGATCGAAATCGAAACCGAGCAATCGATCCTGATATCTCTAGCTGTAGGCCATCGTTTCGTGTGATTCTTGGACTGGTGAGCTCGCCTTGAGTTGCTGAACAAATATCCAGAAGGAACCGAAGCGAGTTGTTGAAGTTTTTACGTGGATCGGAGCACCTGCCGGATTCTGGAATTTTTCCGGCCACCGTAGCTTCTAAGGTAGATTTCGATCCCTTCCAGATGTTTTCTGTTATCATGCCTTTAGAGTTTTTTGATAAGCATGTTAAGATGAAGAGGAGCAGCCCGGCCCCGACACCATTGGTGGTGGTCGGCGGCTGCTCTGCCATTAACTCCGGCAGCCCTTTCCGGCCACCTCCGGGGGTTACAAGAGCAGTTTCTGTGCATTTTTAGATTCTATACTTCAATACGATCATTTCGATATACTATACGCAATTTTTAGATATCGTATGATTAAGTTATGAATTTTTACGTTTCGATCGTTCGATTTGTGATCTGTGAAGATCGGACCGTCCGATGGACTTGTAGTTTTGATATGTTGATTGTATGACTGTCCCGATGATTTTGTGTGGTCATGGGAGAAGATCCGACCGTTGGATCTTCGTATAATTGTGAAATGTGATTCGAAAGGCGATTCGTGAGAATCCGACCGTCGGATTTTCGTATAAGTTTGTGGAGATGTTTGTAAGGGCGATTCAAGAAGATCCGACCGTTGGATCTTCGTGATAATTTAGGAGGATGATCCTAAGGGTGATCTGTGAAGATCTGACCGTTGGATCATCGTTTAATTTCAATCCGACCATTGGATCGTTGTTTATGTATGTTTATGAGTTGTTGGCTAAGTTAAAATCATATTGGATTAGGTGATCGACGGATTGATTTGGCGGACGATTCGTGAAATCGTTGTTTGAGCTGTTAAGAAGACGCAGCTGGATTAGAGGTGAGTAAATCGCACATGGTTCATTTACGAACCGAAATTCAGTGATTTATATTCAATTGTGAATTTGTGGAAATTGTTTTTAAGAAAATAAATATTTGTTTTAAATTATATGGACTTGTTCAACTACGGTCCATAGGTAAGTAAAATGTATTTAAACTATAAAATGAATTTCTTGATTTTTGTTGCTGTGAACTATAGTTGGTATTAGTGGTCATTCCTGTGAGGGTGACTACGTATATATATATATATATATATATATATATATATATATATATATATATTTATGTGGAAAATATATTGGATGGTGTGGCATTTGGGAAGTGTGGAATTGATTTGATTGATTTACCGTTTCAAGCATTATTCTTTCAAAAATATAAATTATAGTATATTGTTGAGTTGATTTTGGTGAAGAGTAATTGAGTAAAGTGTGATAATTGAGTCGTGTGGATTGATTAAATGATAGAGTCTAGTACTCTTATCACATTGATGATTGTGGCAGTTATTATCGTAGGTTTGAACCTCGGCCGAGGTGACAGGCTACGATTCAGTTAGAGCTCTAGTCTGTCTGCCATTGTACTTCTTGGGGGATAACTGCGAGTTATCGCACCCTTGGGTGCAACGTACTGCTTGGGGGATGACTTTGTGTTATTGCGCCCTTGAGTACAATATACTTCTTGGGGGATACATAGTATTATTGTACCCATGGTATATTTTTAGTGTAAAAGAAAGTGCAGGGTTGTTCTTTCTTAGTCGTTCAGTGGAACTTGAATTGATAAGAAAAGTTTTGTTGTTTCTTAGTGATCATTGTGAGATGTGAATTGATTGATGCTTGAAGTGACGTTATGCACTTCAATTACTTATGCTAAGAAATACTTGAGTTGAAAATTGTTAACTTAATTGTGCAATTCTTAAATTTACTCATACGGACTTTTAAAAAGCTTACCGGGTTTTGTGTTGTTGCAATCCCGGTACACTATTCAAACGGTGTAGCGGATAATCCTACAGGTCAGGAGAACCAGGGCGGTGATCGTGCGGTTTAGAGTATTAGTATTTGATTTACAGCATTTGTATTTGTGAGGTAAGTTATGCTCTTTTGAGCCTTACAATTTGATTTGGTGAGAGTGTGCTGTAATAAATAACTTGAGGATTTGGTTTATGTAATATTGACTGGTGTGAGGTGTGTTTGTTTCTGAGAAAAAAATTCAGAACGTTATTTGTAATTGTTATTATTCATGTTTCGGATTTGAATTGGTTATTCAAAATTCGGGGCGTGACATTACTCCACAGTTGTTCAATTAGAAATAACTCTATTTCAATCTCATGGCCTTTGAAGTCGTCTTTCAAAAGGCTCTTTCCTTCTTTCTTGAAGTCTGCCAGTTTCTTTTCATGTTGAATAGCGTAGTACTGTACAGGAAATAGACACATATTAAATCATTCAATTGTTATAGACACGCTGCTATTTTTGTTTCATTACTTTCCGCTGCTTCAATGTCCAGCAATCCAATCTGAGTTTTCTTTTCTTTCAGTTCATTCTGTAATATTACAATGTAAGCCTTGATCACCTGCAATCGTTTAATTTGGGGTCCGTGACCATCAGCCCCAATACTGGGCAATTTTAGCCCACTTACACCAGCAAAAGAAAACTGTTCCCACTAACCCAAACATGCATGAAAAAGACCATTTTACCCACTAACCCACCTAACTAAGGCGGTTCCGTTTCCATTTTCAGTTTCAAAAAAATGGAAAAGAAACAATAATCAAACCTGATCTGGAAAAGGCACTTGGCAAGGAGCTCAACAAGAAGAAGAAGGCTAATCCCAAGATAATTGCGGCACTGATTATCATGTACCTCTTCAACGCATTCCTCTTCAGCAGGACATCTATAACCTTAACATGGGACCTCATCAACGCTTGTGAAGACCTGGACAACATAAACAGCTTCAATTGGGCAAAGATGGTACTACATTTTCTGATGGGTGGGCTTCAGATGTATCAAAAAGATCATCCGTCAACTCTTTTTGGCTGCCTCCTTCTCATATATGTAAGTACAATACATCATTTTCTTGAGTATTGGGGGGCAATAGACATCTATTGCCCCCCCAATACAGTATAATTGGGTGTCTGTTGTTCATTTACTAACAAAAATGGTTTATTTTACAGTACTGGTTCTTGGAGAAGACAAAGATTAGAAACTGGATTCAAGGAATGGAGAATGAAAAACCGTGATTTGTGAGGTGGTCAATAAAGGAGCTGTTCAACTTGCAGAAGCTCCACCATAATCCAGACTGGCCGGAGGAGTTAATAAGAGAAGGGCTGTGGTTGGAACATAACTTTGTCAAGTTATTGGATATGGAAGAGGAGCAGGAAACACCAACTTTCACCAACTGGGTAAGTTAGCAGGTACATTGGAACTTTACAAATTGTCTATTGCGGGGTAGTAGACCTGTCTTGGCACACCAATACTGGGTTTATAATGTCTCTATTGGGGGGCAATAGATATCTATTGGACCCCAATACAGGTTTTGAAAAGTGTCTACTAACCCACCGCCTTAGTTAGGTGGGTTAGTGGGTAAAATGGTCTTTTTCATGCATGTTTGGGTTAGTGGGAACAGTTTTCTTTTGCTGGTGTAAGTGGGCTAAAATTGCCCAATATTGGGGCTGATGGTCACGGACCCTATATAAATTAATATGAAAATCATCATGCCAATCTTTATCATAATCACAACATTCTATATATATCATAATGAATTTAAATGCGTTTAATAATCAAAATCATCATAATAATTTTAATTTTCTTTCAATTATTTTCATGACACCCGTACAATCTTAACAATTTTGTTATTCAAAATTGCTGGTAGTCAAGATTGTTGAAAATAATCAAGAACACATGATGAGGATCCCAAATAGGTTTATAACTACATTGTTGTTATTTTCTCTCCATTAGTTATCATGAAACAACATATACAATCATAAGAATTTTGTAATGCAAAATTGCTAGTAGTCAAGCTTGTAGAAGAAGATTCCAATTAGGGTTTATATATATCATACTAGTTTTTATTTTCTATCTATTAATTACCATGAAACAATATGAACAATCATAAGAATTTTGTAATGCGTAATTTATAACAATATTAAAAGCTATTAAACATATTCCAACTATAGTTCCTTTTCTAATATGGATGTCTTTTTAGTCATTTCATATACCCATATAATCTGATTTTAAATGTAGAAAAATTTCAATGTGTATTAAGTATTTAGGGATGTGTTAATAAAATTTCTCTTTCTGTTCTTATCTGGTTGGCATTTGCATCCATTTAGGTTGAGCAGAAACTGCTGACGACATTTTAAATGAACTGGAAAGAGCTAGGGCTCCCATTGTTGTTCCATCTACTTTTTTCCCCCCATTTTGGGTGATAGTGGTTCAAGTGTAAGAATAAGTGTTATAGTGAAAGGCCATGGTTCTGACTAGGGCTGCCACTTGGTTTGGTAATTACCAAATTGACCGAATACCAACCGATATTTTAAGTTTGGTAAATCTACTTTTTGGTAATCGAGACCGATAAAACCGAAATCGAAAATTACCGAAAAAGTTGGTTTAATTTTGGTAAATACCGAATCTACCGATTATCTATATATTAGCTTTATATACAATAATTTATATACATACATGTATATTAAGAAATAAACATAAAAAAATTTATAATCGTATGAACATTACTACATATACTACATTAATAGTACATGTATTTTAAATAATCTAGTCAAAGATGGTTAAATAACCTAGTTTTATTTTTTGAGTTGAAGGAGGTTAGACTTTATTGATAAACAGAGAACTTAGGGTACAACATTTTCAGCCTTTATTACATCTTGTATAAAGAAAGGAGCAGTAGTCCAAAAAATAAAAAAATTGATCATTGGCAGATGCATGAGCTGCAAGAAGATGTGCTGCTCTGTTAGCTTCCCTCCTAGCATAAACAAGCCGAGAGTTAGGCAGAGTAGCCAAGTCTTCACTAATATCATCGTAGAGTCTACCAAGTCTAGACAAATTCTGCCCTTTTTCTTGGCAAAGCTGCTGCTTTAAAATCAAACAATCGGTCTCAAGAATGACTGGATGAAGATAATAACGTACCTAGTTTTATTGAAAATGGCTAAAACTTGATGTTATATGCACAAAAGAAAGCTATAATAAGTAGATGAATACAAAGTTCATGACTATAAAATTAAAAAACCTAGTATGGTTCATTCTAATTTATATTACAAAGAACTAGTTGTTCTAAAGTTTGTAATACTGAAAACCGAAATACCGAATTTGGTAGATATGATTAAAAATAAAAAATTTTGGTTGGTAATTGATAACTCAATTTTGAAACCAAAAGCTTTGGTTTTGAAGTTGTTAATACCTATAACCGATTCGAACTGACCGAGTGACAGCCCTAGTTCTGACACATGATGCACGCCTGGAAGAATTAGTATTACATTTTTGTTGGTTTGATAAATTCGGTTTTTATCTTTGATTTTTTACTCTGTTAACTATTTACAAGCATAGTTAATAATTTGTCGTATTATACTCGAATAAAACACATATTTATACGTACTTCGTACTTTTAAAAGGGACTCGTTTGTTGTAAATATTATTATCTATGTGGATGTCCATGTAAATACTCATTAGTTATGTACTTTGATGTAAACCCTACCTCTATATAAAGGAGGCTAATGAGACTGAATGAGAATACTTTTACTTCCTCCCAACTATTCTCTCTTCATCTTCTCTCTACTTTATAACACGTTATCAGCACGTTTGCTCTATTTTTTTAGACTCCATGATGATCTTAGAGTTTTTGGTGCAACCTTGTTGCTTTTGACCTTAACTTTGATCTATGAGTTTAATTTGTCTTTCGATTTGACTATTTGATATGCACACTTCTATAATATTTCCATTCACTGTGCAATCTGCTTCTCTTGTTAGCTATATATATTACTGGGTTCGTTAATTTAATTAAGTAGACAAGATGTCTATGCCAACTAGTAAATTGATTATGCTTTTGATTTTCATTATATGTACATGTTGTATATCTGTGAGTTTTTAATCAGCACGTTTGAAAAGAATGATCAAAGTAAGGTACTGTTTCACATACAATTGCAAGCTATGCATCTGTAATTGGACGGGCTTCTGTTCTTATTCGCAATATATACTTGCTTATTGTCTCTCATATATAATCACTAGCGAATCAATATATTTGTTGTTCCTTATATCTTATAATGGCATATGTAGTCTGATGATCATATGTCTGCCATGATAATATCTACTCTGTTTATGATGGGTGCATGGAATTCTCTACGCCATAGTATATTAACGATATAGTCTTACCATGGTTATATCCTCTGTTTATACCTACAAGCTATTCTGCATATTCGAGACCTTCAGTGATATTTACCGGTGAGCAATTTCAACTACCAGTAAATAAGGTATATATGTTTTAAATTGAGTCTTTAAATTTGATTCTTCTTCTTTTTATCTATTAGATAAACTGGTATAGCAAACTCACTTTTACATATATGGTTGTCAGTATTATAATCTCGTAGGCTATAATGAATTTCAATAATCCAGTTACGCAATCATATACATATACATATATACGGTGCATATTTCAGTCTTTCAATTGAAAGAATTTCAGGTATATATTTATTTGTTTTGGCCATTTGATTCACCTTCTTTCATTCAATTTGGAAAATTGATATGGTGGTGAACTATCTATTTTTGTAATCAAAATAGATCGAGGCCTGAAGTCTCTTGATCCGATTACAGAGGGCCTGAAGTTCCTCGAGACTTGCATAATGATAAAATTGCAACATGATCGAAATTTTCTCAAAGCTTAACGAGGGCCAGAAGTTCCTCAGAATTATACAATGATCGAAATCGCATGTTACTTGAACCATGATCATATGGGGGCCTGAAGTTCCTCAAGGGTAATGAAATGTAAATTAGAAAATTGCGACATGAAGTTTTTCACAGCTTATGCAATTAACGAGGGCCAGAAGATCCTCGACGTTATATAAACGTATATGAAATCACATATTTTTGATCCCCAATAATTATAAGAGGGCCAGAAGTTCCTCAAAATGTTTGGGTATTGGGATTCCCTCCTCCACACGACTATGTGAATTTGAAGTTCAATTTTGAACAATTGGCTAAAGCTAGAAGCTACGTTCTCCACAAGATAAAATTATGTTATTGTGTGATTAGAGGAGAGAGAAAAAAAATTATCATTTTGTGAAGTGAAGCAGACCAGAAGTTCTGTGTAATTTCTTCATTAATGGAACAAGAAGTTTCCACAGTTAATTTTATTGCATAGTTTATCTATTTATTTTTCTTCCCTGTAATTTTCCTATTTTGTTATGTACTTTCATTACAGTACTTATCTTTTAAATTAATTTTGTGTTACTCATTCGGACCAGCAGTCCTATATCTCGAACATATGAATTTCGAATGTAATATTTTGAACCAGAAGTTCAAAAATTTCAAAGTAGAACCTGAAGTTCTAACAGTAAAACTCAAACCCGAAGCTTTGAGTATAAAATATAAATTAGTTAAAAGTGAACTTGAAGATTCACTTTAGTCACCTCGAGCCTGAAGTTTCGAGCACCAAATTTATTTGAACCCGAAGTTCAAATTACGAAATTTTAGAACTTGCAGTTCATAGAAAAATATTCGAACCTGAAGCTTCGATTACACATATAATTCATTCATAGTTTATTTGACTTTATGTCAACTCGAACTAGAATTTTCGAGTAAATTTTCATATGTCGATTGATACATTCTTTTTTATGTCTGCTTAAAGCATTCCACCTTAGAACCTGAAGTTCTAATTGTGTAGACTCGAGCCTTAAGTTTCGAGTGGATATATGGACAATTTATCGAAGAGTTTTAATCTTGGTCAACCTCAAACCTGAAGTTTTGAGGGAATTATATTGACACAAATTTAAAAGTAAGCATATATTTAACCGTTGGCTTATGACGAATGAGTATGAGTATACCCCAAAATTTGTGATCGTGACTTTTGTAATTAAAAGAGATCAAAACCTGTAGTTCATTGATCCTTAATTACATGAGGACCTAAAGTTCCTCAATGATCATACTGACTAGATGAGCACCTGAAGTTTCTCACTTAAAAGTTATGATCATGAAGTTAAACTCGACATTTTGAGTACATCTTTTTCTTTGGCCAGAAGCTCAAAATGAATTTGAAATGAACCTAAAGTTCATTATAAATTGGTCCTCCCAAGACTAGTATAAAATGCCAAACTAGAAGTTTTGGATATATGTAAATTGCTCAAGACCCTGAAGTGTCATATATAATTGAGTAAAAATCAAGGCTTGGATGTGACCAAATGGATGTTCATGATTCGCTGAAATTATTGATATTTCGTACAATTAAGCTTATGTAACAAGCTTTTCTAATCCTAAAAACCTTAACAAATGGCTCCAGAAGAGCACATAACATTATTACCATAGATGTACAACCTCGCACTATCATGACCTCATTGTATGGTGAGAAAGCCGATTGACATGGCTACACCATGAAATGCCACCAGAAGTGGATCATGGCAAGAGAGAAATCATGAGTCAATGCAAATATTGTCCTAACATCCACGTATGTGAGGAAATTGAAAATTGGGCGTGTGTCTACGGTACATTATATGGTGGATTTTTATCAAGGCATTGGTTAAATTAAGAGTTAATTACTTTTTACTCCCTATACTTATAGGGTTTCATCGTTTCAGTCCCTGACCTTCGAATTTCACTTAAAAAGTCCCTGAACTCCCAATTTCCTCCTAATTGGGCCCTGCCGTCAAACTCCGTCCAAATTGACTGTTAAATTACTGACGTGGCATCCATTTTATGCTGAAATGTCTATTTTACCCTCAATTACTTTTTTTCTTTTAATTTTTTTATTTTTTATCTTTCTCTCTTTTTCTTTTTTTTCTTTTTCCTTTTGACCTCTTCTTCATCCATGGATCCGCAAGACCCAATGCCCCTGAAAACCCACTTCGTCTCCTCCACCGATTCTCCCGAGTTCACTCACCTAACCACCTCCTTGACTCGCTCCGCCATCATTGCCCTCGACGCCGAGTGGAATCCCCTCCGCTCCCAGCACCCCACTTACCCAACCGTCCCTCTCCTCCAACTTGCCTGCAAACTCGACCGCGAACTCGCCGGCGACTCGATCGTCGTCGTCTTCCTGCTCGACTGGACCCTCCTCCAGATCAACTCGCACCTCCAATTCCTTCGACGGGTCTTTCTCTGACGATCGCGACCCGATCTTCGAAGCCCTGAAAGCCCAAGACTTCGAGAAGATCTTCGGCGGCTCGGCCAGGTTCTCCATCAATTTCGAAGCTTTGAACTTGGATTCCATGTACGGTGGTGGTGGGCCCACTGATTCCTCCTCCAAGGTCGCCGATTCTGGCCCGGTGTTGCGGGGCTGAAGAGCTCCGCTGCAAACAATATTTTCTCCTTGACAGTGACGTCGCCGCCGCCGCGGGCAAGTGATAGTAGTGGGTTTGATGACCTTCTCGATGGGCAAGTGATTGTGTGTGTTGCAGATCGTTTAGGGAAGACGACCTGTTGTTTTTGAGATTCAGAATCAAATGCATTGAGCTCGGGAATTTGAAGGGTGCGGGCCAATGAGAAAAGACGACGACTTGGTCAGAACGCGGGAAGGAATGCACGGTAGTTCTATGCATGCTTAGCATTCCAACTCCGACCAGCGGATTATGGAACCCCCTGGCCCGTCCCTCAGAGTATTTCAAGTTTGGAAAGGAAACAATGTAGGTCTATATTCCTCTTCAGTTTCTCTATTTAGATTTAAGGTTCTTAAGTAAGCTGGGATTGGTGTTTGGATTTGCGAAAAGGTACAATGTGTCTCATTTTTTTGCAATTTTTCTTTTCTGTGCAGAAATTTTGCTTCAATGGCAGACTGATATTTGGTCCGGATGCCAAGTCATTGATTCTTATTTCTTACTGTGTCGCTGATTGTGGTTCCGGTGATCTTGTTTTGTGCTTTTGTTTCGAGAGGACTAGTTCGTATTTTCCCCTACCATATTGGCAATTTTATCGTGGCTTTAGCTGTCGTATCCACAGTCTGTGTGAGTTCTTTACATGACTTCTTTACCGATTCCCGTCTATATTTGTTGGTTGAATTGGATTCCTTTACATGATGAATTTTCGGTTTTGGGCAGTACTAGTGTGGAGGTTGAATTGATGGTTAGTTATGTGAATGTTGCACTGTATATTGTGCCTCAATTTTCATGGGCTATGTGTTGCACCGCCCAATTCCCCCTCGTCTCGCCATCCAAGACCGCCGGGGAGAAGAAGATAGAGAGAGAGCTAGGTTTGTTTTTGGAAGAAGATGATGGAGATGAACAGAGGAGAGAAAACCTGGAAGAAGAAGAGGTAAAAAGAAAAAACAGAAAAAGAAAAAAAGAAAGAAAGAAAGAATAAAATTAATTTTAAAAAAAAAGAGTAAGTGAGGGTATAATAGACTTTTTAGGGGGGAAACCACTGCCACGTCAGCAAGATAACGGAGTGTTTGACGGATGTCTGACGGTAGGGACCAATTGGGAAGAAATTGGGAGTTCAGGGACTTTTTAGGTGAAATTCGAATGTCAGGGACTGAAACGATGAAACCCTATAAGTATAGGGAGTAAGCAGTATTTAATCCTTAAATTAAATTGCATTGACTAATAAGAACATTGCGATTCATCATATATGTCTTATGTCTTTTGCTTACAATAAGCAAATTGAAAGCACTATTTGTGTTACTCCACTGATTTATTGTAACCTCTTGATTTTCCACTGAAACTAAATGTTTCTTAATCCGATTATCTAGGAACCTGATGTTCCTTAAGAGGTTTTTATAAATTGAAAAATTGAAACCTCAAGTTTCTTGGATCTCCAATTATATGAGGGCCTGAAGTCCCTCCTCTTTATGACTACACATTTATATGTGTGAGGTTCTCCACGTGATAAAGTTTTATGGATTGTAGTCTTCAACTCGAAATTTCGAGTATACATTTTGTCAACAGTTCAAAATGATTTTGGTCTGTTGCAATTCTCAATATTTCACAATTGATGTTTACTAAAGGTAAAGTAACATTCATATCAAGAGTTGTAGATCTTGATTTGTGGCTCCAAATGAGCTACTATCATGTTACCTAATTTGAAGTATTGTCGCACTAAGTGCCTCCAATGTGGTTAGAGAATACTATTTGCTCTCTCATGTCAAATTTGTATAGTAAATTGAGGCATATAATGTCATGAACCAGAAGTTCATTGAATCAAATACACTATTTTGGCATGTGAAGTTGTGTCATCTTTTGTCTACCATGTTGCGTGGAATCACTTACAAGTTTTGATGACTGCTAACCTTACACACAAGGAAATTGTTTATTTACCGCATATTTGCAAGTTGTCACTTTAATGAGACAATCCTCCTGCCATGAGGGAGAGAAAGATTGTTCCTGAAGAACGACATGAATTGGTGTGAGATATTTATCCACCGTCTCATTTTGATTTTGGGAAATATCTAAGCTAGTGATTTGATAAAAGATAGTGACAAAATTATATGCTAAATGCAAAGGCATCTGCTTGGGTTAAAGTCCCAGAGACCAACCATATTAATACAAATAATGTAGACTCCATTTGATTTGTGGGATGCAAGTGTATCCAATTGACATGATTCTCCTGAAGAGAATGTCATTAAACCATATCACAGCTCCTAATATGGCTACACAGACAAAGGGTGTAGGTACGCCATTAGGAAATGAGGTCTTGGTGATACAATAATAAATCAATATGGTTGATAATTGATAACTCAATTTTGAAACCAAAAGCTTTGGTTTTGAAGTTGTTAATACCTATAACCGATTCGAACTGACCGAGTGACAGCCCTAGTTCTGACACATGATGCACGCCTGGAAGAACTAGTATTACATTTTTGTTGGTTTGATAAATTCGGTTTTTATCTTTGATTTTTTACTCTGTTAACTATTTACAAGCATAGTTAATAATTGGTCGTATTATACGCGAATAAAACACATATTTATACGTACTTCATACTTTTAAAAGGGACTCGTTAAATTTCTCGTATTTTTATACACGATTTTTATGTTTTTTTTTCATATTTTATCCATATTATTGAATATAAATGAATATTTTAAAATTAAAAAAATTACTTATTTAATTAATTAAAAATATTTTCCGAATTTTTCAACGAACTATTTAATGAAATGTCTAAATAATACACGTACCTATTTTTCATGTATTATACACGTCCCGTTTTTTACTAACTATGTCCACAAGTGAACCGGTACGTTCTTTTCACATTTTTGAAACGTGGTCTTGTGCTAATAATATATGACTCTTGACATTGATGCTTGCATGTATGCATGTGAATTATACCAAGCAATTAGGTGAATTACATCAACAAACGTAAAAACTTCAAATACAATGAAAGCTACCATACAAAATTATAAAAGACATTTTCTTGCAATCCAAATAGAATTTCAGCTTGTTTTTTCAATCAATGAATGAGAAGATGGTAAGTGGAGAGGAAATAGAACAAAGGTGTCTAGCGTATACGGAATAGTAGTGATATATTTTGAAACATAAAAAAAATTACATACAGTTTTAATCATCTGAAAAAGCCATTGAAACATATAGGTTGACATGATCAGTCATAATTAAAGCGTTCAATTCTATCGATAAGCTGTGTTGCATGCAGACCATAATTGTCTTGTCCAAAAGACAACATATATTCCTCAAGGAGCTTCTCACTGTCTTCATCAGCTCTTCTGAATTTTCTTTTTTCCACCACCAAATACGAAGCGTAGAGTATTCATTTTGCACTGTGGTAACTTTCAGTGAGACTGAAGGGAATAGATTCATTCTCTCTGCAAATAAATATCAGCAATTGCTAAAAACCTAAAAACCAGTGAATGATCATGACATTCATTTGAGGTGTATAATACTTTCAGATATGCATTACTAAGGTCTCCCAGTCACAAAATTGGTGGCCTAAACTTCAAATTGAAAACAAAATTAAAGGTTGACTAGGTTGCCAACATTTAAGTTCTCTAATAACCCAAGTAAAATAAGAGAATTTAAATTTAAAACATTTAGCAGTTTGCTCAACTGTGTTATCTTTGTTATGCAGAAGCACAAACAAGTATGAAGTATTGCCAAAATAAGAAGAGTAAAACAAAAATCCACTGGACAGATAATTTGATGTGGTTCACCATAAATTCTAATGGACTACATCCATGGACAGTAAGCGAGGAAATTAAGGCAACATCTAAAGGGGAGATTACAAAGACAAATAAGTTGGTTTCTTGCTCTGTTTGTTTGCCTTGACGGACAGTGGGGAATTTCTTGCCACTGCTATTGTGTGAGAACTTTCTCAATCAATTCACTAGCCAAAAGGGGCATCTACTCGCAAAGGACCAACCTTCTTTTATCTGTCATTTCCTTCTGCTTCCTTTAGGCCTTCCATATTTACTGGTACTGAGGAAATTGGGTCTACAATAACAAGCTGATTCGCTGGCTTTCTCCCTTTTTTGTGGGCCAGGTTTTGCAGCATTTGTACTCACCTGTAAGATTTAGAACTTTGGGTTAGAGCAAGGAAGAAAAGGATAATGAACTCCAGCAAGCATAAAGTAGCTATTAGGGGTCAGAGGTACATTAAAGCAAAAATTCTGAAAGCTTGTCAAATCCCGGCCAGATAATAATTAGTAAGAACAACATTGGCAGCAGGAAGCAAAGTACTTAATAGAGAACATTTAGTTAATCTATCAGATACTACAAAATTTTAAGCTTCCTAAGAATATAAAGTGGAACTCGAAAAGGTAATGACGCATACCAATATGTTCCCAATTTCAGTCAAGGGTTTCTTTCTTGCTCCAAAGTTTCCTTCTGGTTCAGCAGCCTTCTGAACTAGTGTACTCTGAAGTAGCATTGCACCTTCAGAAGCCTCTATGCTACTCTTCACTGTTTCACTGGTGTTTGAACTATTCAGAACGCCGTTAGAAATCTCTGATAGTGGCGAGTCACTCGACTTGATTGGGACTGCTTTCCTATTGCTGCACTTAGATACTGCACAGCCACATGAGGCACCACAGCTTCCACCCTTGGATCGACATTTGCATTTCATCGTCTCGCACAAAGAATTCTTACTATATGAGCAGCAAACTGGAGATGCAGTTTCAGATGTTACAACTGTGGAATTTTCTGATGCAGATGGACTGATGTCATCCACTAACTTGTAACCACTCCCAACAGATGCAGTATGCTGACTCCTAACGTCCTGATTAGCAGATAACATAGCAGGGAGGCTTAGAATAACTCATAAAGAAAATCATTTATTACTCTGAAAATGTAACTAATTCATTCCTCATGCCACTACAATTCAGGCTCCAATTGAAGAGAAGTTAAAGTTCAAAGCATGGCCAAAATTCAACTCCACAAACCTGCGACTTCCCATGATCAAGCTCAGCCTTGTGCAATCTTAATTGTTCAACCATACTACTGACGCTGACTACTTGAGCCTCCAGGTCAGACAGGTCTGTTATATCTAAATCCTTCTCGAAGCTGTCAACCTCTTTCTCCTGGCATGAGCACCTTAAGATGGAAATAGGGACAATGGCACAAGTCAGAAAACATAGGCATAGAATGATCACATACTATCATTAAGAACAAGTTTACAACAAACTTGCAAGAAGAAAGTTCATATAATAGCTTCTCACCTTGACTTTTCTTGTTGCAGTGCCTCTACTTCATCTTTAAGCTTTTCAGCCTCCTCAGCCATCCTAGACATTTCAAAATGAGAGATGATCTTAATTAGCAAGAAATCTCAAGCAGAACCATTACAGTGTACCCTTAAGACTTTAGAACAAATCACAACAAAATAACTCCTACTACATTCATGCATAAAAGTTCATGGTACACTAGAAACTTTCAAGGTCTTTGAACAAACAAAACATCAAACAAAAAAAACAAGTATCTCAATTTTCAAAAACTTCATTTGAACAATGCATTCTTGAACTATAGAATCAAAACCTACAAACCCCATCTATGTAATGTCATAACCTAGTTAATTCTCATCCAAGTGATTCTCACTTATATTAACCTCTCGGCCATCCTAGCATTCCAAAATGAGACATGCATTTCTTAATTACCAAGAAATGTTCAGCAGACTGCAGAACCATTCAAATGAACTCTAAACTTCATGTAACAGATCACAACATATTAACAACCAGATGCTAAAGCCATGCATAAAGCTTCATGTAACAATAGAATACTTCAAGGTCTGCCCAAGACAAAAATTTAAACAAAAACAAAAACAAACAAATGTAACTGATATCATATTTTCAAAAACTTCATTGAACAACCATCTCTGGAATGTCAAACCTATAAACCTATAGACAATGCATCTCTGGAATGTCAAAACCTAGTTTATTCATCCACTCAATTTTAGAATATGAATGATATTGATTCCTCAAAAAAGAGGGGAATCTAAGTTTGATCTGTCGTTCAGTGAGATAACTCAAACAAATAGTCAGCCAAGTGTAAGCGTCTGTTGATATTTGAAAGTTGTTTCACATGAAGAAAAAATCACCAGGATCCATGTATGTAATCCGTTGATACTTAGAATGTTATTGGACCCACTAATTACAGTCCCCTGCTTTATAAAAATGGCATCTAAGTTCTTTTAATGTAGAAAACCTGAGAGATTCATCTGGTGATAGATTCTTACTAAATTGGGGCTTTAGATTTTGCACCTAAAAGATATTTTTAGTTCTCGGAATCTTGTTAATCCCACTGTGCCTAGTCTCCCTAAAACCATATAAGTTAAATGTGAAAGTACAAGTCCGGAAGTGACCATATGTACTAAGTTTCCAGAAGCACCGATGACATCTAGTGCCTATAACTTTCTTCATAACCGGACACGTTAATCAGAAAAGATAAAATTTTCAAGAAAACAAAGTGTTAACCACGCTACTCAGCAGCTGCACAGATTGGAAAGACTGCATATCCAAAGTATCAACCGACACAGTCCTCTTTAACCCCAGTCAACTTTAAAATTAGATGAACCAGATGATAATTACTGCTTTTATTTTTGGTAAACACAAATGCCAGATATTATAAATTTGTTTTCTTGTTTTAACTAAACAAAACCCGTACTGATCCAAACCAAGAACTAAAGTACTAAACCCTTCAGACAATTGCATAGCTGAAGAGATGAGAATATTATTACTAGACTAATTAGAGAAACATGGAAGAAAACAACAATTAGACTCACTCTTCTACTTGATGTTCATATACACCACATGGCTCATTCAACTGCTCTGTGACTTCAGCCTCATGGTCAATTTCCTGCATCAGCTGTATGAATGGTTTGTATAACAAATTATTAAAAACTAAAATAAAATCAATGGAAGAATATAACTCTATGAAGATTATATAATTATACAAAAGTGCTCTCGCCTCTTTTCCAGTTTATAATAGATCTTTTAGTACCCTTACGAAAAGATTTCTGTTAATGTGTTTGATCCCAGAACAGTAATATTGTCTAAGATTGAAATCACATGACTCGTAAAAAGTGGAAGTCAAGAACTATACCAAAAGAAAAATACATAAAAATGCAAGACAACAAACATATTCACTAATATTTTACCCATAGACATTTATACTATGCATGAGTGTATGGAACAAACATATCAAAACACCCACAAATATTGACCACAGTTCAGTTGTGAAGTACCTGAGTTGCTGTATTATTCCCATTTTTGCCACCTACATTTGTTTAACCAGAAAATGAGGGAATAACATCATTTATTATGTAAGCAACAGAGGAATTAAGCCAACTGTAATTTATCAGGAAGCAAAAGCCAACTCAACAAGTACGTTTCTGACCTCTTTTTAGCAACAAAGCCTTGTGAGATTCTAAGAGCCGTCTCTGCTGTTTAGTAGCCACAGATGCTTCTTCAGTCTTTCTATGCAAAACCTGATGCAGAAGGACCAAATGTCAGAGTAATACTGTAGATGAATCTCAGATAGAAAACATTTCATTCAGACAACATAACTGGAAGGCTTAGACTAACTCATAAAGAAAATCATGTAGTACTCCGAAAATGTAACTAATTCATTCCTCATGCCACTACAATTCAGGCTCCAATTGAAGATGAGTTAAAGTTCAAATTTTTAAAGCATGGCCAAAATTCAACTCCACTAACCTGCAACTTCCCATGATCAAGCTCAGCCTTGTGCAATCTTAATTGCTCAACCATACTACTGACGCTGGCTACTTGAGCCTTCAGGTCAGACAGGCCTGTTATATCTAAATCCTTCTCGAAGCTGTCAACCTCCTTCTCCTGGCATGAGCACCTTAAGATGGAAATAGGGACAACGGCACAAGTCAGAAAACATATGCATAGAATGGTCACACACTACCATTAAGAACAAGTTTACAACAAACTTGCAGGAACAAAGTTCATATAATAGCTTCTCACCTTGACTTTTCTTGTTGCAGTGCCTCTACTTCATCTTTAAGCTTTTCAGCCTCCTCAGCCATCCTAGACATTTCAAAACGAGAGATGATCTTAATTAGCATGAAATCTCAAGCAGAACCATTAAAGTGTACATTTAAGACTTTAGAAAATCACAACCAAATAACTCCTACTACATTCACGCATAAAAGTTCATGGCACACTAGAATACCTTTTAAGGTCTTTGAAGAGACAAAAAATCAAACAACTGAAACAAGCAACTCAAATTTCAAAAAATTCATTTGAACAATGCATTTTTGAACCACAGAATCAAAACCTACAAACCCTAGCATCTATGCAATGTCATAACCTAGTTATTCTCATCCAAGTGATTCTCACTTATATTAACTTCTCAGCCATCCTAGACACTCCAAAATGAGACATGCATTTCTTAATTACCGAGAAATGTTCAGCAGACTGCAGAACCATTCAAATGAACTCTCAACTTCATGTAACAGATCATAACATATTAACTACTAGATGCTAAAGCCATTCATAAAGCTTCATGTAACAATAGAATACTTCAAGGTCTTTTGAAGAAAAAAATTTAAACAAAAACAAACAAAAGTAACTGATATCATATTCTCAAAAACTTCATTTGAACAACGCATCTCTGGAATGTCAAACCTATAGACAATGCATCCCTGGAATGACAAAACCTAGTGTATTCATCCAGTCAATTTTAGATATGAATGATATTGATGCCTCGAAAAAGAGGGGAATCAAAGTTTGATCTTTCTTGCAGTGAGATAATGCATCCCTGGAATGACAAAACCCTATAGACAATGAATCCCTGGAATGACAAAACCTAGTGTATTCATCCAGTCAATTTTAGAATATGAATGATATTGATGCCTCGAAAAAGAGGGGAATCAAAGTTTGATCTTTCTTGCAGTGAGATAACTGAAACAAATAGCAAGCCAAGTGTAAGCGTCTGTTGATATTTGAAAGTTGTTTCACATGAAGAAAAAATCAACAGGATCCATGAATGTAATCCATTGATACCTTAGAATTGTTACTGGACCCACGAACCACAGTTCCCTGCTTTACAAAAATCGCACCTAAGTTCCTTTAGTGTAGAAAACCTGAGAGATTCATCTGCTGATACTCTTCCTAAATTTGGGCTTTAGATTTTCCACCTAAAAGATATTTTTAGCTCTAGGAATCTTGTTAATCCCACTGTGCCTGGTCTCCCTAAAACCATATAAGTTATATGTGAAAGTACATGTCAGGAAGTGGCCATATGTACTATGTTTCCAGAAGCAGTCATGACATCTAGTGCCAATAACTTCCTTCATAACCGGACACATTATGTTTTGATGATTAATTGCAATCAGAAAAGATAAAATTTTCAAGAAAACAAAGTGTTAACCACGCTACTCAACAGCTGCACAGATCAGAAAGACTGCATATCCAAAACCGACACAGTCCTCTTTAACCCAAGTCAACTTTAAAATTAGATGAACCAGATGATAATTACTGCTTTTATTTTTGGTAAACACAAATGCCAGATATTATAAATTTGTTTTCTTGTTTTAATTAAACAAAACCCGTACTTCTCCAAACCAAGAACTAAAGTACTAAACCCTTCAGACAATTGCATAGCTGAAGAGTACTAGACTAATTAGAGAAACATGGAAGAAAACAACAATTAGACTCACTCTTCTATTTGACGTTCATATACAGCACATAGCTCATTCAACTGATCTGTGACTTCAGCCTCATGGTCAATTTCCTGCATCAGCTGTATGAAATGGTTTGTATAACAGATTATTAAACACTTAAATAAAATCAATGGAATAATGTAACTCTATAAAGAAAATATAATTATACAAAAGTGCTCTTGCCGCTTTTCCAGTTTATAATAGATCTTTTAGCACCCTTAAGAAAAGATTTCTATTAATGTGTCTGAGCCCAGAACAGTAATATTGTCTAAGATTGAAATCACATGTTCTCATAAAAAGTGGAAGTCAAGAACTATACCAAAAGAAAATTACATAAAAATGCAAGACAACAAATATATTCACTAATATTTTACCCATAGGCATTTATACTATGTATGAGTGTATGGAACAAACGTATCAAAACACACACAAATGTTAACCACAGTTAAGTTGTGAAGTACCTGAGTTGCTGTATTATTCCCATTTTTGCCACCTACATTTGTTTAACCAGAAAATGAGGGAATAACAACATTTATCATGTAAGCAACAGAGTAATTTATCAGGAAGCAAAAGCCAACTCAGCAAGTACGTTTTCTGACCTCTTTTTAGCAACAAAGCCTTGCGAGATTCTAAGCGCCGCCTCAGCTGTTTAGTAGCCACAGATGCTTCTTCAGTCTTTCTATGGAAAACCTGATGCAGAAGGACCAAATGTCAGAGTAATACTGTAGATGAATCTCAGATAGAAAAAATTTCATTCAGTAACTTTATCTATAGCATCTTAATCTTAATGGAAACATACACTCAAAGTCTTCAGCTATGCAAATGTGGATACGTAAATTTGTCAGGAACAAAAATACAATAATGCGGTTTCATAGCTTTGCATGTCAATATGGACACAATCAAGATAGATTTACAGGCCATTTCTTAGTCCTACTTACGCAATGCTGCTGATTCGAGATGTCTGAACCATAGTTGATACTGTTCATTTGGATAAGATGATAAACCGGCCAAACTACTCATCCCTTATTCCCAAATTTATAGCCCTCATCCCTTATCACACAATTGACCAGTAAAGACGTATACCTGATGAAGTTGCTTGTCCAACAAAGCTTTCTGCAATCGGAACTGCCCAGATTCTAGTTTCATCTTCCATTGCGTTTGAATTTGAACCTAAACATGACAAATTTTGTTATTAGGCGTGGAAGCACAAAACTTAACTATATTATCAGATACAGACATGCAATACTATCACCAAACAAACCCTCACAACATCAAGAAATTCAAAGCAGAGAGAGAAGCCAAAGAAGACAATTGGTCTCACCCTGAGTGCGTCTTGTTCATAGGCGTGGCTCGAAGGAATCCAGTGAAGCCTATAGAGCCTGCTAGAAGCACCAGCACCAACCCTGAGTGTGCCCCCTTGCCTCAGCTCTACTCGAACCCCATGGACTGCAATTAGACTAGGGATGAGTCCGAGCAAAAACCCTAAAGAGAAATTGAAAGAAAGACAACGACCTATACCTGATAGAGAAAGCTTTTGCCCAGAAACAACGACATGTCGTGTAATGCCGTCCAGCTCTTCGACTCTGACCGCCACGTCAGCGTCCACGTCCTCAATCGCGACCGTCCGTTGGGACACGTATCCCCGCAGCATCTCGGCGACGTCGCTTTTCCCCTATTTCACCGTTTCGGATTCGTCGTCGTTCCTGGACCACGCGCCGGTCGCCAAGCCCTCAAGATCGGAATTCGCCGCGGTGCTAGTTGACCGGACGTCGCCAAAGCCAAGAAAGTCTTCGTCGGAAGCCACATTGTACGGTTCGTCGGAGTCCATGGCTGCTGCGACCAGTTCAAGATTCAGATTACTAAAATGTAAAAACTGAAAGAGAAAAAAAAAACGATAATCAGAGAAAGAAATAGAAGAGAGGCGGAGGGGGAGAGAGGGGGGAAGAGAGAGAGAGAGAGAGAGAGAGAGAGAGAGAGAGAGAGTTCAGAAGCAGCAGAGGAAGGCAAGAGCCCCTGCAAGTCCTAGGCAAGCGATCACAGAGATAGTGATCTTCATCGAGGTCTTCACGCGACGAACAACAGTACGAGCGGCTCTTGAATATTGAACCTTCGCCCTAATCTTGCGAACCTTTCTTGCATTTCTTGCCAAACTTTTCTGCTGATGCCTATTTTGCTTCCGGTTAGGTCGAAATGTGGCGGCCTTGGCCAAACTGTTCACGAACATCAAGAAGGCCCCCATTGATTTGTGTGTGCGAGAGAGAGAAAGGAGAGGGAAAGAGGAAAGGGAGAGAGGAGAGGGTTTGGGTTTTGAGAGGGAAAGTGGAGAGCGAGAGCGAGAGCGAGAGAGGGAAGAGAGAAATGAAATGGGCTGGGTTTTATAGGGAGTGAGATAGTGTTAATTAGGGGATGTGACGGTTACAATAACTCGCGCTGAATTTCTAGCGTCTTCAGTGATACTTGAACTTAATTTTTTTTTATAAATGCATGTCGTGCTTCCGTTCAATTTCTTTGCTAAATCAATTAACTAAACCATATGTGACGCATCAATATTGATTTGCCCTAAATTTCTTTGCTAAGAAAGTAAGAAGAGACCTACTACTTCTTCCCTCCAAAACATGCATATGAATTTGAACGATGTAGGAGAGTTCTTCCCTCCAAATCAACATTTTTCCTTACAAATTACATTGACCAAGACTTTTTTCACTTCAGATTAGGGGTGGGCGTCCAGACCCGAAAAACCGAAAAAAGCCCGATTCGGTTCGGTTTTGACTTTGAAAATATTCGTTCGGTCTAGGGCCCGACCCGAATATATTTTCTCGATTCGGTCTCGGGTCTCAAATGTGTAGAGACCGAAAGCCCGATTAGGCCCGATTTTCCTCCTTTGACGGTCTCAGCCTCTGTCTCTCTCAAAAACATCTCAGCCAATCAGCCATTCAGCCCTTGTTCTTCCCCAATTTCTGAAAACCCAGCCCCATTATCACCGATTCAACCCCAAACGGCAAACCTGTTAGCAGTTTTGGTTGAAAGCCTGAAACTCCAAACCTGTTATAGACTCCAATCAGCAGCAGAATAGTGAGATCTAGAGATCTGGGCACCTCTTCAGTCTTCACCCAAGTCCTCCGGGTCAACCCTGCCCAATCCTCACTCCTCCTAACCGAGCCCCTCTTCACTCTCCCCTCCATCCAACCCGCCGTCGACGAACTGCATAATGGGGATTGAGGAGGAAGGGAGAAAAAAAATAAAAAAAAAGAATGTATGAATGGAACTGCAGAAGAAGAAGAAGAATAAGAAGTATAAAAGAAGACTAGAAAAGAAAGAAGGAGGAAGGAAGAAAAAAAGAAGAAGAATATATGAATAGAAGTATAGGACTGCAGAAGAAGAAGAAGAAAGTGTCGAAGAAGAGTAGAAGACCAGAAAAGAAAGAGAGAGTAGAAAGTAAAAAGAGGGCAGAGCCTTTTATTTTGTTTTATTTCTACCGCGTAGGACAAATAAATATAAACTTCGAACAATATGTTCAGAGAACGTCTCATGCTCCAGTGGTTGGGAGCAAGGATTTGGTGCAAGGGGTCGGGGGTTCGAACCTTGCCTCTGACTGAATTTTTGTAAACTTTGCACATTGGGCCCGAAAAGCCCGAAAGACCGAACTGATCCGAATGTGGTCGGTTTCTGTCGGTTTCCTTTCTTGAAAAAGCCCGAACCGAATACTTCGGGCTCGGTCTCGGTCTCACCAAATTTCGGGCCCGGCCCGACCCGAGCCCAGGCCTACTTCAGATGGGTACAAAAATGCAATCTAAATCAAATAGAGTACCATATCAAAGACAAATCTGCATGTATAACTCTATGGGAACGAAAATCAAAACTGCAAAACGTCAAAGGCAAATAAGATTGCATACATTCATTGCAACATAAACCAACAAATTGTTCACAACAATTTCCACAAAAGAAAATCATGATCCGCATGTAGCTAACTATGCTCGTGGAATGGGAATTGCAGATACGATTCTGGAGCCAGGGATACACTAGAAACAAGAAGCAATGAGCATATATATGTCTCAATCTGATTTTAAGTCACTTTCTTCAAGTCTTGCCTCAATCTAGTTTTGAGTCACTTTCTTCAAGACCATAAATCACTCTCAGAAAAATACCTTGCTTTATAAAGTTGGGCGAGCAAACAATATGTGACGCATCAATATTGATTTGCCCTAAATTTCTTTGCTAAGAAAGTAAGAAGTGACCTACTACTTCTTCCCTCCAAAACATGCATATCAATTTGAACGATGTAGGAGATTTCTTCCCTCCGAATCAACATTTTTCCTTACAAATTACATTGACCAAGACTTTTTTCACTTCAGATGGGTACAAAAATGCAATCTAAATCAAATAGAGTACCATATCAAAGACAAATCTGCATGTATAACTCTATGGGAACGAAAATCAAAACTGAAAAACGTCAAAGGCAAATAAGATTGCATACATTCATTGCAACATAAACCAACAAATTGTTCACAACAATTTCCACAAAAAAATCCGCATATAGCTAACTGTGCTCGTGGATTGGAATTGTAAATATGATTCTGGAGCCAGGGATCGATACACCAGAAACAAGACGCAATGAGCATATATATGTCTCAATCTGATTTTAATTAAGTCACTTTCTTCAAGTCTTGCCTCAATCTAGTTTTGAGTCACTTTCTTCAAGACCAGAAATCACTCTCAGAAAAATACCTTGCTTTATAAAGTTGGGCGAGCAAACAACTGGATGCCGAGTCGACCTCCAACCATTTGTGACACGTGAGCAGACAAATCCTTAAAGCCCATTCCTCCCTTCTCTTTAGGTTTACAAAGAAGATCCCAAGACAGCCAATAGATCGAATTTCCAGTTATCATCCCAAGTCAACTATAACACTAATACTAATTGATCATACACAATAAATCTAATTGATACACAAAATAAATCATAATAAATCATTGAAACAGCTCATGTCAACAGAGGATACGTGCTTCCCATCATGTAGGTTTTACAAGTTGATCGAAAGCATGATAATTTCAGATTATACTGATGCTGGAACTATTTATGAAGAAACAACAACTGACCTTGAAGCTAACAAACTCATTAGTCCCTTGTGCACATACCAGTATGTGTTCAACGCTAGTGACTAAGGTTCTCAATGGCATGGATGTCCCCGAATATGAGCAGGAAAGAATTTCTTGGCAAAGTAGTTCAAGCCTTCCCCAAAGATCATTATGAGCTGCCTGTTATTATTGTTATGGTCGTGGAGTGCCATCGAACATGAGGTGACTTTGCAAGCTGGGACTGAATATTGCTGATCAAGGTTTCCTAGTTTGCCGTATACACACGACTTTTATAGTAGTTGTCGACTACCATAATAAGGTGGAAAATGAAGAAGGTACGTTTTTTATATTTATAGTCCACATATATAACAGGTAGACTATGTTTGCCATATACACACGACTTTTCTAGAGACATATGCTTGTTAGACCTTAATTAGCACTGATGAGTATAGCTTTACTTTGCCCATTTGCTATTTTAGCTTGTAGGCTCGCTTTTATTAAGTGAGCATTGATTCTATATTGAGTGTGGTCTATACCTATGTACCATCGTACGTTGTACCCCCACAACCTCTTGTCTGTCTAGTTAGTGGCAGCATAGGGGTTTGTAATGATCATTCTGACTTGAGATAAACATATTGACTATGATTATGAATTCCAATTGACCTAATGATTTCTACTCCGTCAAAAACTAATAATCCTAGGTTTGTCAACACATATAACAATGACGTAGACACCAAGGAAGCATAATGGGTAACAGAAACAATTACAATTTCTGAAAGTCCTCACTAGTACATTTTCTAGATTCCTCCTTAATTAGTACTTTCTGTAAAAAGAATAACATGAACACAAAAAAATGTAGTAGAAACTATTTAAGAAGGTAAAGAAAAAGGTAGGAAAGTTATTACCTACTGAGAAAATAGATTTTTTTTTAATCTTTATCAATTTTTATTTTTTATATTTTTCTATTTACCATTTTTTTTTTTTAGACAACGGTATTTGGACTGGGGGAGGCCATGCCAATTGCTATTTACCAATTACCATATTACTGCTCAAATATCAAATATAAATTAAAAATTAATGACTATTTCGTAGTCACTTTAGCCAACATGGGGATTATCGTAATATTTAATATAAGTACACGTAAAGAAAAATTGCCAGTCTAATTTAAACTCCAACTGTTTAGAATATGTTTAAGAAGCTAAATGGTTAGCGCTAGATAGGTCATTTTAAAAATAATACTTTATATATTATTATAATTGTGCAACATGAAAATGAAAAAACCCTATACGATATTAATTACGGATCACTCACTAGAAGAGTGAGACTTCCTAATCCCGTTTGGATACGAATTCAGATTCCTGCTTGGATATAAGTATATATAGCCATCTATAAATACAAAAGGTCCCATTTCAAGTTTTTCTTGATACTTTCAATTGCATAACCAATTTAATCAAAGGATGGTCATGCTCTCTCTATATTTGTCTTACAGTAACTTGGGACACTACCTCCGCTGGTTTACCAGGTCTGTTTCCTTCAAGCAATTACATGAACACAAAATATCTGCAGGCAAGAGAAAACAAATCGAGAACTGCAACGACGACCAAATTACTTGTCATGGGTCAGTTGGGTGCTGGCAGACACCGCCACAAGACATCATGGAGGAGATTCTACAGAAAATGGGTTTAATTGCTCGTACACGCTTAGCCAAGGTCTGCATGTCTTGGAGTTCACTTGTTATGAGAGCTGATATCCGCAGTGCTCCGCAACTGCCATGGTTAGTACACCCTCAAACCCCAAACACCAACTACTTAACCTTTTCCAGCCTCTCTGAGGGTGAAGTTGTGAACTTGGAGCTCCCAAAGCGATTCCGAGGACAAGGCAAGTTCAAGTTTCGAGCGTCTTCTAAAGGTTGGTTGATCATTTTACAAGAAAAAGGATTCGGCTTTAATATGTTCCTATACAATCCGATTTCTAGAGCCCAACACCAACTTCCTTCCTTAAACACTATTCCATCTTTCCTATCTTTCCAACTAGCAAGAATGCTAGGGAAGGTTATCAACAATCATGCCGAGAATTTTGTATCTAAAGTTGTGTTGTCTAGTCCAAATGTCTCAGAATGCATTGTGGCTGCCGTTTTCGAACCTCATCATGAATTGGGATTATGCAGACCTGGAGACAAAAGCTGGACTGTCTTTGAGATACTGAATCATGAGGACGACTTCCTCATGGATTTACTTTTTTCGCAGGGCATGCTATACGGCTTAGTTGATAATAGCAAGTCCACCAAGAATGGCATCGGCGCAGCTCGCATCTTAAACTTTGGAGATGATCAGGCAATGACAGTGGAATTGAAGTTGGTCTACGGCCATAAAGAAGTTGGTAATACTACAGAATATCATGATGGCTTTCTAATCTTTTTAAATAGAGACTACAACTCATATTTGTTAGAATCAACAACAAATAGCGACAAGGAAATCTTGTTGATCCATCAAATGCTCGATTGTTTAATCCCCAACTGTGCTGCTGATGATGATGATGATGATGATGATGATGAGGAAATCGAATATCAGAGGACAAGCGGGTTTGCAGTATACAAGATTGACCTTGAGTACGGCAACTTTCATGAGGTACAAAATTTGGGGGACCAAATAATATTTTTGGCAGAACATAGCTCTTCCTTGTCCTTTCCTGCAAGTGATTTCAAACTACAAGGAAATTGCATTTATTTTGCAACAAGCGGATACGCAACTATCAACCTACCTCGTAAGACCCTTCTTGGATCAAATATATCTCGTGAAATCGGAATCTTTAGTTTAGATGACGGAAAAATTAAGCGACCGTTTCCAAGTCTTGATGTTGCTGGCATTTCATCACCTAGTCAACTGAGTTGGTTTAGTCCAAGTTTATGACGCTCTAGTGAAGTTAAGAATCTGTATATATACTTCTTGTAATCCAAGTTACGAAATAATATACTACTTCAACTTCTTGTTACCTTGTGATCAATTAGTCCTAAACTCCTAGATTTGGAAAGTAAGTAAATTACCATTTCTACATTTCTTATCCTTTTTCTTGTCTTTGTGATCATACATTTACATCAGGAGATGATGTTTCACTGCACGGCATTTTTGTAGCAATTTGCTTTAAAAGGGAATCAAAACCTTCTTAATTAGATGATGAGGTTATGAGTAGACAAGAGGAACATACATTGACAATGATTTTCTTAGATATTGGAGAGACAAGAAATTCTATCAATAAGATGAACTCGGTGAAAATTTCTATCACTAAGTCAAGAATATTCTCTGAAAATGTTGCGTCCTCGAGTTGTACTTGGATGAACTAATGAGATCATGCAATGTAAAGAATCAAATTGTTACAAAAACAATCCACTGTGGAACAGAAACTACCAATAAGATCAATTCTGCTTAGGCATTGTGGCTGCTGCCGTTCGTTTTCTCACCTCAGAAGGAATTGGCATTGTGCAGACCTGGAAACAAAAGCTGGACTGTCTTTGAGATAATGAATCATGATGAGGATCGACGACTCTCTCATGGATTTACTTTTTTCGCAGGGCATGCTATTATACGGCTTAGTTGATAATGACGAGTCCACCAAGATTGGCATCCGCGCAGCTCGCATCTTAAACTTTGGAGATGATCAGACAATGACAGTGGAATTGAAGTTGGTCTATGGCCATAAAGAAGTTGGTAATACTACAGAAGATCATGATGACTATCTAATCAACTTAAATGGTGACTTCAACTCATATTTGGTAGTGTTTGGCGCAAAAACCAGTTGGCTTGCAAACTGTCTCTTTTGAGCGTGTGCGCAGGCGTGCCAGCACCGTGGGGTGCAGTCGTCGGGGTAGTCCCTTGACCTGACTTCTTCTTCAAGCGTTTGTGGACGAGGAGAGCACCAACCTCGCCACAAGGTTCTTCTCTAGCCTTACGGATAAAGACTTTCTGCCTTACGGGTAAGGACTTTGGGTGTGATCTCTTCGCGTCACCGAATCGATACTTAGTATTGTAGACTAAGCAGAGCAATCACTGGGAAGTTTGGAGAAAGCACGGGTTGCGCTAAAGCGTGACTTTAGCTTCGCTGGGTTGCGAGGGCGTTACCCTTATTTCGCTGATAGTAACAGTGGCGGTTGCGCTCGCAGTCGGCTCCTGGGGAGACTGGGACTGGAAGTACGGTCGCCGGGTTGATATGGTGATGCTGACAATCGGCTCTTGGAGAGACTAGGACTGGCGCGCGGTCACCGGGTTTCAACGAGGTCGAAGGTTTGCTCCGGGGAGGCTTTGTAATCGCTGGGATTGATTGATTTTTTTGAGAGGTCCTTTCTTCGTCCTTAAAACCTGGTATATATACCTAGGGTTTCAACTGTTCCTTGCTATAGAAGGGATATTGATTGAAGTTTCCTATTCAATCCCCGCTACCCAACTCCAATAAGGTTTCGTTTTCCTCGTGGATCACGGAATGAGTGAAGCTGTAACCCAAATCCGAGTAGGCTTATTTTTGGGCCGCAGGTAACGGCCCACTATGCTAAATCCACTAAAGGATCTTGCCAAAATTACTTTTGGGCTCAAACATTGCCCCCCAGGCCTCGATATCAGGCCCATATTTATAACTGATTGAAGGGGACTAAAACGACACGTCCGATGATCGAAACGATGTAATTAATGAGGGTTGCGTCTATTCGCTTGGCAAAACGTCTTTTCGTCGCATCGTTTCCCTCACAAAATCTTTTATTTAAATACCGCAGCCACTCTAGGCCTGTCACATCAGAAACCCTTCCAGTCTCTTAAACCCAGAAAAACTCTTGTTCCATACCCACTTTGCAGAAACCCAGAAATGGCTCCGCCAAAGAAGGTGATCATCGATCAGGAAGAAGAACTCACTGACGGCATCGCTCGCACCTGGGGAGTCAAAATCGGCGCCCGCTGTCGCGCTCATACTTCCGTCCAGAGACCTTTGCTTCTCAGGCTTTCAAATCATCACGCCGGGCTGGGTCCGACACCGCGAGACTCCATTCCCGACGATGTCATCGTCCTCTATAGCCTGCCCATTCGTCGACCCGCTCAAGTCCTCCGGAGAACCCCTGCAGATTTCAGCAGTTGGGGTGCGCACAATCATCGAGCAAAAATAGGGCATTGGCCGTCCAAAATCAGCCCAGAAGAGCTTTCATGGTATCGTGAAGTAAGAGCACGAGATTTTGGCTCGCTGGGACAGGGCAGGTATTACCCACACCATCGATTTATGCTTCCGCCTTCCTCGCGGTGGGAATTGCTCACCACTCGCTGCCTTTCTTTGCTTTTGGCATACTGCCACCAACACCTTTGATTTTCGATTTGGCCAAATGAGCAGAACATTGTTGGATATCCTCACCATTACTGGATTACCCATCGATGGCGAGCCCTACCTGCATGACCAATTCGACTCTGACACCTTTGCATCAACCATGGCCCAAACTGGCCGTAGCGCTCATAGTGGCTCCTATCCGCGGTGGGTGACCCACTATCGCAAATAGCGCAATGCGACTGGTGGTATTGCTTTCCTGGAGTACTGGCTCTGCAAGTTCATTTTCTGTACTTCTGCTTGTAAGCCCACTGGCGCTTGGACTCTTCTAGCAACGGCCCTCTACAACGGCCGCCGCGTGGGGCTAGGACAACCAGTGCTGGGTGCCCTCTACCGCACTTTATACCAGGCCACAATGCATCCCTTCGAGACTAGCATTTCTGGCCCCTTTTGGATTCTTGACTTCTGGATTCAAACCTACTTTCCATTCTTCCGCCGCGATGACATTCCTCTGCTACCACCAACTGATGCCCTTCTTGGTCAATGGTTTTGTCGTGAATCGAGGTACATATCTCCACCATATTCTGAGTGCTTCTCATACTTGTACCTCCTGCATGAAATGCCCTACTGCGATTTAATACTTAATAGGAGATTCCCCGCTCCTCTTGAAAATGGGTTCCTTCCTGGGGCACCTGGTTATGGCGATCGCGCGCGCTTGGCTTTTCGCCGCGCGATCTCTTGTTCAGATATCAGGCTCGCTGTTGACGAACTCACCTATGAGCTTTATGCTCCCAATCACTTTGCTCGCCAGTTTGGTCTCATCCAATTGGTGCCATTTCCCCTCTATGATGCCTGGAACTACAACACTTCTTAGCGCCGAATTGGTCCCTTAACTGGACCTCCGCCCGAACAAAGCATGCTTGCGTTGGTCGATCTCCCTGACTGGGCGGCTGATATCGTCCCCATAGATGGGACCGCTGAAGATTATGATCAATGGTGGAAGGAAGTCTCTGTTAACTGCTGGAGGCAAAGAGATGACAAACTCTTTGCGGCCATCTTCGAAGAACTGAGATATCCTTACGATGCTGACACTGAAGAACTTGCTCGCTTCCATGAAAATGAAGAAAGACCTCCACCACCTGAACCGGCTCTGCGACCCGCGCGAGCCCCACGCTTGGTTCAGGCTGGAATTGTAATCCGCGAGCATCCGCCAGAGGTAACTTTTTATCATATTCGTTGTTTCCTTGATCATTTCCATCTTCAAACTCTTAACTCAAAGTTCATAACAGGGGCGCGCACCGCCTTCAAGCCATCGCGCCGCAGGTGTTCCTCCAACCGCTGGCCCGACCGCTAAACAGAAAGCAAAACTGAGCAAGCCTGAAGTAGAGGACTCTTCCTCTGATGATGATGATCCTCAAACTGTAAGGATTTTCTTCTCAACACGCATAATTTGGCAGCCTTCTCAAATTCTAATTTGGTTTGTTTGCCAGATCGCTGCTGCTTTAGCACGCAAACGCAGTCGCGCTGAATTCCGGACCGGTCCTTGGGCAACAGATGAACCAGTCGCTGATCGACTGGTAATATTCCTCTTTAAAGTGGGCATTGACACTTTGTTTTGCCATATATGATAACGTTTCTCTGCTTCAGGTTCGTCGTAGGTTTTCGATGCACGTTGGGGAAGGCTCCTCTGCTGTCGGCGAGGGTGTATCTGGCACGCCAGCCCAAGAAAACAATGGTGACTCTCCCTCTGAGTTTGAAGAAAGGTCGCCTCTTCTCCACATTCCTCGTGAGCAACCAATTCTCCTTCTGGAATCAGCAGTGTCCAACCCGGGTCCAACTTCTGGTGAGACTGCCCCAATACCAACAGCGGATTCCCGCGAGCTACCAATTGAAGAGGTACTTCTTTTAACCAAAAGTTTTATCTTTACCTTTGACTTGGTTTTTCTGAAGATGTTTCTTTCCAGGGTCCAAATGCAGAAGCAGTAGTCAGAGAAATGGCGGATGAGGCTCCTGCTGAACCTGCTCCCAATGTGGTTGGTGAAGAACCTGCTCCCCATGCCCCCAAGTCATTGAAGTTGAGGAGATAGGAGTACTGCCTGAGCCAGCGCCGGAAGCCATACTTGTCGTGAAGCCTCTTGAGGCCCCTGTCGCTGAGCAACCTACTCCGTCCACTTTAGAACGGTTAGCTCGCGTACTTAAAGTGACCCCACCTGGGGTCGTAGACGACGCCAGAGAAGGTCTTCGTCGCCTCTTGGGCCCTGATATTCTAATCCCTGGGGCGCCCGCGAAAGTTTTGGAATATCTGAGAGTGCTTCTCCGCGAGGGTGCTGTCTCTGAAGATCAATTTCGCGAGGTTGACCAGCTGCTGCAGAACTCCCGCAAGGGCTCAATGAGAGGGCGGTCGCGAGCGCTCAAGCCAGGCAGACCGAAGCACATTACCAGACCCTTACTCACCAGACAGATACTGCGCGCGCTTTCTTGGGTGATCAAGCTGACCTCATCAGGGATCTGACGCTCGAGATGAACCATCTGAGGTCCCAGATTCAGGCCCTTCAGACCCGGTTGACTAATGTCACTGCTAGGCTCGCCCATGCGGAGCCTCAGTTAGAACAACCCCTCGCTGCCTTCGAGATGTTGTCCCAAGAACTGGCCCAAGCCCGAGTAGCTGCCCAACAAGCCGCACAAGCCGCCGCGGATGCTAGTTTTCGCCTGGACGAGCTCTTTCTTCGCTTGACCCATGCAGGCCGAAGACTTTTGGGCCTCTGATATTTCAGAAACAGGCCCATATTTGTATGAACAATATAATTATTAATAATTTAAATATTTAGCCCACATTACTTGGCCCAAATATATGTTCAAATTTTTCAGGCAGTTCAGCATTTAACTAGCCTTTATTGTTTTTTTTTGAAACTGTTTGACAAGATAATCTCGAAACAAAGCGGTTACCTCCTTGAAAATTGCTCCGCTTCCCACGCGTCTTCAATTATCTTCATTTCCGAGATCTTTGCATTCAATTTCAACGATACTCATATTGATGGCGTTGAACATATTCCAACTGCCCATCGCGCAGTTAAGGCCCCTGAAGTTGGTCGTATAAATACCTGTACTTTGGAGAATCAGCACTCAAGCAAATATGGCTTCCCCAGTAATAGCTTCACAAACCCTACTTCTCTTCCTTTTGTTTCTGAAATCTTCTCCTTACGATCTCAGCCTCAACCCCAAATCCTTAGGTTTTATGGCTTAATCTCACTGCCTGGGTAGGTCTTATGGCCTAATCTCAGGTCCATCCGCATGTCTTTGGTCTCTGGAAATCCGGATGGGATTCCCCGGTTTCCATTAGGTTGAAGAACACGCGGCGGAACCTGATTCTGAGGGATCCCTCTCCTCAGATTTCTCGCGTTGGAGCAGGCGAAAGAAGGGAGGAAGGCCACTCGAGGCCGGCTGTTCTTCTTTCGCAGCCTACTTCCGGGGGCAGACTATCAGACTTCTGTCATTCCCCTGGAGGTAGATGTGGTTGTGAATCGCGCTCGCTCGGAAGACCCCCTCCATCCCGGACGGTAAGCCACTAGAAGGTTTGGGATGGATTATTTCCTTCCTTCTGCCTCCGGTACAAATGAGAGCAGCTGCGACTCACACCAAAAGATCATGTGGGTGAAGAGAGGGAGAGTACCCCTGTCACCACAAGATCTCAATAGATCTGCAACTCTTATAATTATTAAGCCACTTTTGGCCTTGTAAACCGCAAATGTAATTATTTCGATTTGTATTGCTCCTGGCCGCAAAGCCACTTTATGAATGAAAGAGTTTCTGAGTATGAGTTTCTGTATAAAAGAAAACTGTTCTAAAAATAAAGCCCCATGTATAGGCCATTACATATAATTCTTAACACATGTTGTCAAGGGATTCAAAATAACTGTTAAATAAAATAAGGCCTCATGTATAGGCCATTGTCAAGGAATTTTGAAATAAATGTATAGATAAAATAAGGCCTCATGTATAGGCCATTACATATAATTCTTAACACATGTTGTCAAGGAATTTTGAAATAAATGTATAGAGTGGTGCCCCCCTAGTATTCGTAGGCGAAGCAAATCCATGAAACAAAGGCCACAGGAAAGGCCTAAAGGGATGATGGGAGCCGAGGAAGACTATGGTTGCCCCTCAGTCTGGGAAGAAGGAGGATCTGGAGGGTCCTCATATTCCCAGACACTAGGGTAATATTTCTTCAGGAAGCGCCCGTTAATGGGATTGCGATGGATGTCGCCATTCAAATCTTTGAGGTGAAAAGCCCCGCGCTCCAGAATGCGGTGAACAACAAAGGGTCCTTCCCATCGTGGAGTCCATTTACCGCGACCGGTCAATTTCTCGCCAAAGGGCAGAACCGCTTTCCAAACAAGGTCACCTTCCTTGTAACTCAAGCCACGCGTCCTCTTATCATAGGCGCGGGCGATACGCTGTTTCTCCATCACTAAAGGATCCAAAGCCGTTAAGCGCTGCTCGCTAAGGTCTTCATGCTCTTGCCACTTTGCTTGAACATAATCTTCGCCGATCAAGTGATGCTGATCCTGGACGCGCAAGGATTGAACGTTGAGTTCCAAGGGTAAAACTACGTCATGACCGAACATTAGTGCGTAGGGTGTTGTAGCAGTAGGGTTTCTCTTGGAGGTGCGATAGGCCCAAAGAGTCTCATACAATGTATTGTGCCACATGCGAGGGTTTTCAGCAAGCATTTTCTTTATAATGGTGATAATAATCTTGTTACTGGCCTCTGCTTGACCGTTGGTGTAACGCCCCAAGCTGCACCTCACCAGCTTAAGCACGTCACAGTGCCGCGAGTCTCTAAAACGTAAACCGAACGCTCGATTTACATCCTAGAGAACCGCTAGGCATTTTGTTTGAAAAGCTTTTTGGAAAACACAGCGGAAGCTACGAATATTTTTGAGGTGAAAACTTGAATTGCTAAAATCTATTTCGTTCGTCCAGAACTTGGATAAGGACTCACACGTGGTACGGATTTCAATGAAAGAGAATTCAACTGAATTTAACACGAGGCTAGATAACAACAAGCTCCGAAACACGAAGTTCGAGAAATAGAATCTAAAACAGAATCCAAACAATGATTTACCGAACTTGTTCCGCACACCCAGCTCCGTCCGCTACTGTCCCGTCACCAGTGCACAGTACCTGCATCCACACTGTTGTAGGGGTGAGCTTTCGTCCTCGCTGCTCAACAGGAACTCTATCTCGACTAGATTTGAAAATCGGTAAATAAATTATTGAGGCCTCAGTATGAAAACATGCTTAATCCAAGTGTTTAAGAGAAACGACAAACTTTAATGTTTTTCAATTTGAAAACTGATGCATGATGCTTAAATAACTACGGCGCCAAATCCAAGTTTTACCTGATGGCCGGTCCCATAGACCCACTACACGACCTTACCTCAATTTAATTTATCACCAGGTAAGCGTAGCGAGAGCGTCCGCTACCTAGCTATACACACGGATCGGGTCGTCATTGCGATCGCTCACCGTCCGACCGGTGTAACTAACCCTCCGGAGGTTTTGGGGATCGAACCCAAGGAAGTCAGAGCCACCCTTCGCTCTCAAGCCATCACATTTCTCACATGGTTTGGTTAGTATGCATTGCATTTGAACATAACCAAACCATACCAACTAACATGCATCATTTAATAACAATATAAGAAAATCACTAACCGAGGAGAGTCCTGAATCCCTACCTGGATTCCGATGCGTTCTCTCACGTACTCCGAGAGTTGCGAACCTTCTGTTCCTCGGGTAACTGGAGTCCTAGATTCCGGGATTTCGATAGTTAATAACTTTTGAACAGTTAAACGAAATCTCGACGATTAATATATCGTCCAACCCCAACTTTTCCTGGTTTGACCAGGAGTTGACCAAGGGTTGACCACACTTGACCAATCGAGGTAGACTCGATATTAACCTCAATTATCGAACATTGACTTGAAGTTACGTTATCGACCAAACATATATACTTGTATATTAATTCCTTTCACCTTCTATTTATTTAACATATACACAAGCATAGAACATTAGAACATGCTTCCAATCACATCAACAGTTTATCTCAATCCCCCTACACTCGGTCTTTTACTTCTATTTCGTATTTTATCACATAGTAATTCGACAGAATTTACTATGGACACCCAATATTTTGCCAACATATTTCGACTCAATACGGGTGTACCTAATTTACTCTGGACACCCATATATTACTTTAGGCCACTTCCACCACATAATTTCAATTCAACATTAGTCTTGAACAAAAGTCATTCAACTCAAGGCAAACAACCCACTCAACACAACCCGACCAATTTCTCCAATCACAACTCAACCAATTCAACCAAAACATGAACGCACACTCTGTACATGCAAAGTACATCACATTGCCAACACAACATAATCTCCCAACTCAATTAAACCCAAGCAGAAATAATTCAAAAGCTCTTCAGTCCACAATTTCGAATTCATCACCAGAGCAATCTTCCAATTCAAAGTTTGGAATTATACCTTCGGTAATCAACTACAACCGAGCCAAACTCACTGCCAAAACTCGACTAGTGAGGAGCTGATGGCTTCGACGCAATTCAACCCAACAATTTGTGATTAACAAAGCCCGGACGAAGCCAAGAAGAGCCGGAAAGCTGCCGGCGTCGTGGAACTGCGGCGGAGGCCGAAACCCAGAAACGAAAAATCATCAAACTTAAGCTAAATCGAAAAATAATTACACAAGCGTGAAGATTACGATGAGGAGAGGAGGTTTTATACCACAAACGGCCCAGAAGGTGGTCGGAGACGCCGGAATTTGCAGAGGTTGGCGGAGAGAGTTCGGGGCTTCCAGTCGTCGGTCCTCCGTCTACAGCCGGTGCATGCACGATCCGAGGCCACAGACGTGACGGCGACGTCGATGCGAAGATAATGCCGGTGGTCCGCCGCTGTGAGGTGGCCGGACGGAGTAGCCCCGGTCGGATCCTCTTTGCAGGTCTCCGGGTCGCGTTTCGGGTCAGAGAGAACTCTGGTTCTCTTCCTCTCTCTCGATCCTTCTGGATCTCCCAACAGAGCAACACTTGGATATATATAGACTGATCCAATTAAGGATGGACGGCTAGATCAAGCGGTGGGTGAATCAATGGCTGGGATTTCTCCACCTATTTTCTATTTCTTGTTTTAAATTCTAAAATTCCACAACTTCGGAAATTCGCTATAAATAGTTCGGTTCACCGTAAAATTCTCTGAAAATTTCCACGAACTCATCGTGACGTGTACTACATTATCCAACTTCTAAATTGAGGATTTCACTTCACGAAATTTTTTGAAAATATTCTCGAGTACTTAACTTTTATCGAAATCGATAAGTAAATTATCGAACTATTTCACTTAAGCTCGATAAATTTTTCCGGGGCTCACAGTTGGACTGAGCATAATATGGTGTACTGTGGACAAATTGGATGCCCAAGTCGTTGACGAGCTTCTCTACCTCACCGCCCATGAACGCTGCCCCCCTGTCGGAGACAAGCACTTCAGGGATACCAAACCTGCAGATGATGTTCTGAAAAATAAATTGGCGAATAGTGGCGCCAGAAGCCTCTTTCAAAGGCTCAGCTTCGACCCATTTGGTAAAGAAATTAGTAGCCACAATGATGAACTTGTGTTGGAGAGAAGAATGAGGGTGAATCATTCCAATCAAGTCCAATGCCCAACCTCGTGTAGGCCAAGGCTTGATAATAGGCTGCATGGGAATGTTGGGAACGTGTTGTACTGGACCGTGTGCCTGGCACTCTTGGCAGCCTTTCGCGAACGTGATACAGTCCTTCAAAATGCTGGGCCAATAATACCCATGTCTGCGAATAAGCCAGCGCATCTTAGGGCCCGCTTGATGGGCGCCACATACTCCTGCATGGGCCTCGCGCATTAAGCGCTTTGCTTCGCGACCAAAGACACACAGGAAGTCTATGCCATCTTCCCCTCGTCGTCGCAACTCGTCACCCCTGAGGAAATAGTTTAAGGCAAGAAAACGTATCTTCCTGTCTGTTGTAGGATCTGGTTGCTAGAGGTAGTTGATCAACGGAATTCGCCAATCGACGTCAATAGGCTCCAAGACAGCGATGACCGGATCGTCCGGCGGGTTAAGCCGCGCGAGCCACGAAGGCAGCATGCGACGTTCGACTTTCAAAATGCGCTCGCGAACCCCATACTTCAATGTGATGCCTGTAGCCAGCTGAGCAAGCTCATTGGCCGCAAAATTGCGTTCGCGAGGTATGTGTTCCAAATCCGCATCATCAAATTGATCCAGAAGCTCAATGGCGCGATTCAAATAAGGAATGAGCAGATAGCTTGCACACCTGTACTTCTCTTGGAGCTGGCTTATCACGAGCAGAGAGTCACCGCGTACCTGAACGTCTCTTACGCCCAACTCCAACAACACTTCTAAGCCAATGATAAGGGCTTCGTACTCAGCTTGGTTATTGGTGCACTTAAACTCCAACTGGAAAGAATAAGAAAAACGATCACCTGCTGGATTTTCCAGTACAATCCCTGCCCCTGCTAACGTTTCGGTTCTGGAACCATAAAAAAATAATACCCAGGGTTGCAAGGAGATTGTAGCTTGATGCCACATGGCGTACTCTGGAATGCGCGCCAAATCTGGTCGAGTGGCGGTAGCAGTAGCAATCTCTAATTCCTTCACTGGGGGAATATCCAACATAGGATGATGAGCCAGAAAGTCTGCAATAGCCTATCCCTTCACTGCCTTCTGTGGAACATATTGTAGCGAGAATTCGGATAGAGCCAGTACCCACTTGCCAATGCGTCCCCTTAAAATAGGTCGCGACAACATGTACTTAACCAGGTCGGTTTGAGCAATGATGCATGTAGTAAATGATAGCATGTAGTGTCGCAACTTGCAAGCAGAGAAGTACAATGTGAGACACAATTTTTCCATAGGAGTATACCTTGTCTCGCAATCCGTAAGTGTCCTACTGAGGTAAAAAATGGCATGTTCGACACCTCCCTCATCATCTTGGGCCAGTAGGCTACCAATGGACGCCTCAGCTGCTGAAATATAGAGCTTCAATGGGAATCCAGCGCGAGGAGGAACAAGCACTGGTGGACTCGCTAAATAGGCCTTGATTTTGTCGAAAGCCTCTTGATGTGGAGATTCCCAGACAAACTCTTTCTGTCCTTGCAACTTCAGCAATGGAGAAAAGGGCTGGATTTTACCTACAGAGTTAGAAATAAAGCGACGCAGGAAGTTGATTTTACCAAGCAAGCGTTGTAGCTCTTTCTTCGTTCGCGGAGGGGATGCGTTGATGACTGCGTTTGCTTTATCTTCAGGGACTTCTATGCCCCTTTGATGGACAATGAATCCCAAGAAATCGCCAGCTTGAACTCCGAATACGCATTTGGCAAGATTCATCTTAAGTTTGTGTTGGCGCATGCGCTCGAAGACCTTCCTGAGATCTGTGATGTGATCCCCTTTTCTTTTGGATTTTACCACGACATCATCGATGTAAACCTCTAAAATCTTTCCCAGGATATCATGGAAGATCAGGTTCATGGCTCTTTGATAAGTCGCCCCAGCATTCTTCAGCCCAAAGGGCATAACCACATATTCGAAAATGCCCGCGAACCCAGGGCACCGGAACGCGGTTTTATGTCTGTCCTCCTCAGCAACTGGAATTTGGTGATATCCTGCTGTGCCATCCATAAAGGACAACAATTCATGGCCTGCGACGGCGTCTACCAACATATCTGCCACCGGCATGGGGTAAACATCTTTAGGTGTCGCGAGATTGAGGTCTCTGTAATCCACGCAGACCCTCATCTTGCCGTTCTTCTTGCGAACCTGCACTATATTGGATAGCCACTGATTGTATTTGGCCACCCTGATAATGCCTGATTTATGCATCTTCTCGAGTTCCTCTTTGACGAGGACTTGGGTTTCTGCATTCATTCTTCGCGGTTCTTGCTTCACAGGCCTCTTGTCAGGGAGTGTTGGCAGCTGATGGCAAACCAACTCCGGTGACACACTACAAGAATAAGTTAATCACACGACACTCATCATACGACACATGAGTTTTTGCTGTCGTCTGAGTTAGTCAGACGACAGATTTTTTAAATCGGTCGTCTCATCTCTACTCAGCCAACACATCGTCATTTGGTAAATTTAAGAGATTTCAGACAACACTAACAAGGAGATCTGTTGTCTGAAAAAAAAAAAATTTAAATTTAAATTTATTTGAGTGAAAACACTCACAACCTAGCCCATCTGAAAGTGTTCCCTCCTTAGCTAAAAAAATTAGGTCACTCTCCCTTCCAAATCGCTCTCAGCCTCTTTCTCACTCTCCATCGTTCTCAGCCTCTTTCTCACTCCCCATCGCTCTCAGCCTCAATCCCGCTCACCCTCTCACCCTTGTCGAGCCTCTCAGCCTCACTCTCACTCAGCCTCGTCTCTCTCCGTCGCGCGCGCCTTCAGTCTCTCCACCACGGGTTCTCTCTCCGTCAGTCTCCCTCAGTCGCGACTCCATATCTCTCTCTCTCTCCCCCTCCCCCTTGAGGATCCACGGGTTCACTCTTCAGCCTCCATCTCTCTCTCCTTGTAAGTTCTTCTCTTTTCAGATTCAGTTCAATTCTTTGTTTTATTTCATTGGGCTTTGATTGGGTTTACAGATATGATTGGGTTTATTGCAAAAATCTCAACTCTTCCCCGTCTTCTTCTGTTGGTCTATCAGATTTTGTGACACGGGTTGGGTGCACCGGCGTTGTGTTTTTGGTTGAGGAGAAAGATGAACGACTCAGATTGTAATTTTTAATAATAAAATTCAGGTATGACCATATGATATTGTGGATTCATATGGATTTTGGTAAATTTGTTTAGGTTTTTAATCAAAAGTGAACCGGGCCTGTCTGAAGCTTAGGATTTATAGCTAGCTATTTGGTAATCTAAGATGGTGTCTGTTTGGTTTTTAATATTTGGTTCGATTGAGTGTGTTGAATTAGTTTCTGGGTTCACTTGGTTGGAATTGGATCTGTAGGAATTGGAATTGAGTGTATTGAACTAGTTTCCACTTGGTAATGTCTTCAGCAATGTTGCTTTAAACTATGATACAATGAACGATTTGATGAGTGTAGGATTACACAGATTATGGAAGGATGAGTGTAGGGTACTGAATCTATTTTGGAATTGGGGTTGAACTATTGGACAGTTTGAGCTTTGAAGAGAAGAATTTGTGGGTTTTTCTATATCAGAAACTGTTGAGATTGATTTTATTTTGTGTTTTCCTAAATTGCTAATATCAGTAATATGCTATCGTTGAGTTGATTGTTGAATAATGAATATGGAGCATTTGTCTTACTGCATATTGTTAAAGTCAAGTAGTGGATAAGAGGATGGAAGTCAAAGTTCATATCCTAATATGATGAAGAATCGGTTTAAGGAAATGAAGGGAATATCTCAAATTGTATCTGTTATAGGTTTCTTAATTCTTATTTTGTTTTACAGTCTATATATCATCTCATCCCACTTTCTTTCTATATTTCAAAATTTGGAGTCAGTTCTACTCACAATGGATAACTAGACCTGTATTTTCCTTTTCTTTTTGCCTAGAGATAGTAAACTGAAGTTAGGATATGGAAACTAAAGAGCTTGTGAGGATAAAGAACAATGGAGCTAGCATTTTGCATTGAGAATGGTTAACAGTTGTATTTGCCCAAGTTTCAATAGGAAGATTTTGTCATTTAATCATTAAAAAAAAAAAAGTCATTGCACTTCGTAAAGGTCAAGTACTAGTTTAGTTAATGGAAGTGTCAAATTTTGCATCCTAAAATGGATGTTGAAAACCCAAGAAGTGAGTAGATTTTCTAGGAGGAAAGCGAAAGTGAGTTTATCTGAAATGGGCTGATGTGTTGTTGATTCTCTTACTTATTTCTTCTGGTCTATTTAACAGCTTATTGCTTTGAATATTACGGTTAGATACGTAAGTAGGAGTATTTTAATACATTTACCTCTGAGTTTATAGAGTTAAAGTGATACAGAGTCCAGCTATTGATGCGTACCTCACTCTTTATGTTTAACTTAATAAGACAAACGTTTTGCTTCATATGCAGCATTTGCTTTGAGTTGTCATATTTTATTGGAATTAGACTGTTGTATCTGTATTGTGATCGATTCTACAAATGGGTTTGTTATATAGGTGTTCTTTGTGGACTGATTGTTACTTTCTTACTAATGTTCTATAATGATTGCAGGAACTTCCAGGCACAATTACTAGCTAATGCACATGCTGCTTTCTAATTGGACTTTCTAATGACAGGTTGATGTACTTTCCAAGGGGACTAATTTTAATTGTATTGGTGATTGGGTTGTGGAGGCCACTGTAAAGTAAGATTAGTTTGCATGCACATTTTCTTCTACTTATTTATATAGTATCTATTTAAAAGAGTTTCCCTTGGTGCTTGTTTGTTTGCAATGTTATGAGCATTCACCTGACGAGTGCAAAGTCTTTGGTTGGAGTAGTTGGAGTTGCACAAAAGGAAAAGAAGGTATTTACTTCTCAGTTTATGTGCATCTGCATTTTTGAAATAACATTAAATTGACCAAAGCCATTCAAACTAAGTTCTTTGACTGTTTTTGGTGCCAGGGGCGGGATGTGTATGTTATGGTGAGCTTCTTGATGGGAATTCTGGAAGTTTACTTAGTACTGAGTATGTGGTTTTGTCAAGTGAATTTAACACTTTCAGATGAAGAATTTTTTACTCAATGCCACTACTTTTGGAGTGTATAGTTTTTATGAACTGCTGTGAATTTTATTGATTCTCAGTATATGACTTCACATTTTAGATTTTAACTCGATGACTGAATTGTTGCAAAGTGTGCTGGATTGAATGTGTTCTCTGATTTAAATTGGATTGAATGTGGTTTTTGTAGGCAGCAAATCCATGCTCCAGCTAATTTAAAAAAGGGCACACACCAAATGCTTTCACAAGCAATATAGTGCTTTTAACAGATCACACAGTTTTGCTTTTCTGGGTAAGCTTGAATGTCACTGCCATCATATTTAGATCTTAACACAATTTGATTAGATACCATTTGATTTTATGGATATTTATCGCTTATCTTTGAGCTTCTGGTTTGAATGAAAGTTGAATCGTAGACTCAATGTTAGTAGTCTTAAGTTTGATATTTGGTTCTTGAGTCTATTTAGTTGGAAGTGTGATGCAGCATTTAGCATTTTTACTGCTGTGGTTATCTTACCTATTGACTAATGATCTATTCTGTCAGTTTAAATAATTTCAAGTAGTGGCTTGGGTAAGATCGGGGTTTTATTTTTGTCGCTGCTTCGTACTGCTTGGAATGCTAGAAGATTTCTATTTGAACTATTCCGTATGAGTTTTTTGATTTGAGAGCACAACGTTTTTATTGCGGGCCATGCAAATACTGAAAGGCACTTTGCATTTTGTCTTCATCAAGATTGGGTATCAAGGTGGGCTTTGCTTAAAAATTAGGATCAAGAAGGTTGGTATGCGGAGATAATAATAAAGGCATATGGAGAAAGCTTGCCTTGACCACACTGCTGGCTTAGTTGCTGTGCGTAAATAGTACTATCGTATCTAGTAGTTGGTGACTTATTTTGGTAACCTACTTGATTGTACAAGATAGACAATATTACTTGCTAGATTGAGGTTACTTTTGGTTAGGATTGCTGGATTTGATCATATCTGGATATGGATATGTACTTTTGGAAATGTTTTGGATTGACAATGTAAGAACAGATGGCATTGATATATGACAATGTTATATTTTGGATTTGTTCAGGATATGAATGTTCATATTTGCAACAATTGTGCAAAGTTAATTCAGACAACATATATAGGTCAAATAACTGTAGTTTCCAAAGGTATCACACAACTGAAGGGTTCATAAAACCATTGTCTGAGATCCACTCATACAACACATCTAAAAACAGCAAATAATACATGTTGTCTGAACTTATTTCAGACAACAGAAATAACAAATTGATGTCGTGTGATCTCCATTCCGGTAACATGTATAATAAAGTTACTGTCGTCTGATATTGAAATCAGACAACAGATATAACAATAATATGTTCACTAAGATTCATTTCAGACAACAGAAATAACAAATTGACGTTGTGTGATCTCCATTCCGGTAACATGTATAATAAAGTTACTGTCGTCTGACATTGAAATCAGACAACAGATATAACAATAATATGTTGACTAAGATTCATTTCAGACAACAGAAATAACAAATTGATGTTGTGTGATCTCCATAAGACACAACTAAAACAACAATGACTGTTGTTGGAGATTCATTTCAGACAACAGTGTCATTATAACTGTGTGGTGTGAAATTCATTTCAGACATCATGTAGTTGTGTTGCTGTTGTCTGAGATTCATCACACACAACACAGTTTTCCTAAAACTGTTGAGGTAATATAGCTTTTCTCAACAGTTAATAAACCAACTGTCGTGTGAGTTTGTAACAGACAACAGTTAAACCTAATTATTTTAATTTGGAAATATTCAGACGACACATACTTAGCTATATATGTTGTGTGAATTTTGAACAGACAATGGTTTTTAACTGTCGTCTGAATGAGGTCAATCAGATGACAGGCTACTAGACAACAGCAGGTTTTTCATTCAGACGACAGTTAATGAACTGTCGTCTGTTTAACTTTGTGGTATAGTGACAGGCCGGGCATATCTTCATATTTCTCTGCAAAGCAGTCTTTGAATGCCAATAATAGCTCGATAAGCCTCTGCTTTTCGCTAGGCTCTAAGTAAGCGCCGATAGCCACTTCCATAGGCTCAGTTGTTGTTCCAAGATTGACCTTCTCGGTAGGGTCTCTGACCTTGGGGGGTGTATCATCTAGCGCTGCCGGAGCTAGCTGAATTTCGACCTCATCTTCATGTTCCTGATCAGAGAGCTCTTCATTGACGGTTTCTAAGGTCGCGATTCGATCATAGGCCTCTCTTTCCACTAAGTATGATGATAGTCGTTCATACAACGAGTGGAGGGCCTCTATCCCTTCCTCTGGAAGGTCGTAATCCATTAATCGCTTAAGGGTTTGGGCACAGCGTGGCCAGGCCTTTCCAGACCTTCTTTTGCGAGCGTGAGCCCCCACTGTGCCAAATCAGAGGCCGTCACCCCTGTGGGGCGGCCCTTGTTATCGATGCCACTCACCTGCAATGGAGTAATAGGCTCCAAGTAATACCTGGCATCTACATAATTCGCGGACACTGGGAATGGACGAGGGTCCGCTTTGATCACCTCAGCCTTATCTGTTTCCCTGTTCCACATAACGAGTTCCTGATGGAGAGTTGACGGAACACAATAGCTCCGGTGGATCCAATCTCTGCCCAGAATAGCGCTATAGGCTGCATAACAATCTGTCACAAAGAAAGCATAAACTCCCTCTGCAGGGCCAACTTTGATGCGCAAGAAAAGTAATCCTAAAGTCTTTGTCACAGTCCCCGCGAAGTTCTTGAGTGTAAGGGATGTAGACTGGATTTTCTCTTTCTTGATCCCGAGCAAGTGCATGGTCCTGGTAGTGATGACGTTCACGGCAGCTCCGGTGTCAACCATGATCTTGCTAACTTTGGTACCGCCAACTTCTGCTGTGATGTATAAATGTCGCATGTGTTGGACCATAGCAGGTGTTGGCCTGGTAAAGCTCATGAAGAATTCGCTGCTGTTAGCATCTTCTGTTTCAAGAAAGACAGCCTCTTCTACATGTGCCGTAACTGCTGACGTAATCTGCAAGGGTTGTGCACTACTTTCCTCAGCTTTCACACAATCCTGCGCGGCGACGGGCAATGCATACTTCGCGGGCAGTACGTAAACCATGTTGCAGGACGTATCAGTCATAAGAGCATCTCCAACCATTTAGTCAAAAGCCAAAGCCATATGCAAAATATGACTCCCCTAATGTCATCACTATTCATTCAATTTTTGCATCTCTAACCATCTTTAGTCAAAAGCCAAAGTCATTTAATAAATTAATGATTTTCGAGAATTAATTAACTACAATATGTAGCACATGCAGCGGGGCCCACCATTTTTTCAGCCAAAGAAATTTGGCTTTCGTTCTACAAACTTGAGTCATTTTGACTCCAGTTATGGCTCAAGAGTCAAAATAGCTAAAGCAAGACCATGGTTGGAGATCCCTCTACCAAAAAGCCAAAGTCAAAATGACTTATAGCTAAATGGTTGGAGATGCTCTAACTATTTCATCTATGCCGTCATCTAGGTCCAACTTGGGTTCGTTGACAGGGGTGTCAGTGTTGAACTGCTTAGCCAGCCGGTCCACCAGCGATTCTTCAGTGAGACCTTTTACCTCACATTGCTCATGTTCTTGCATTCCGGTAACCCGCTTAGGAGTGGTTGACTTTGGTTCCCTGGCTACATTCACCTCAGAAGGGATGACTACTACACTCTGGACCCGTTTAGGTTTCCACTGTAACATATCGGTCGTCCTGTCCTTGCCCCCCAGTCTCTAAAAAACTGAGGATTTGGCCTCTGGGTCCTCACGAAACAGCTTGCGTCTGACAGGCGGTCGCCTAGTCGGCGAGCTCTCTTTTCGCGCTGGCGGAGGTCTTCTTTCGTCGGTGATCCTGCAAAAGACACTGGGCTTAGATGCCCCTGTTACTGAATTTGCCTGCTTCTGGAAGTTGCGGGGAGTCATTAATGGCTTAGCAGCGAGAGCCTCCATCTCTTTCTGATACTGCTCAGGTGATTTGACCAACTGCGAAGGTTTGATCAGGCCCTGGTCTAGAGCCTCTAACGCGCGCTTGGCTTCTCCAAACCTGCGCTGCAGTTTCCTCTTCCTGGAAGGACTTATTTCTACTGCCTTCCCCTTCTCTCTTGTGTACCACTTACCTTCCTTGATGGTGGTGGTTGAAGCCGGTGGGATATAAGGCTTAGTCAGAACGTCTTTGTGCTTGATCGTAGCCTTCTCCTCTTGTGTCCGATCAACCGCGGCCGCTCTCAGCTTCTTGAACAGGTTAGAATCTTTTGGAGATGGCGGTGATTCCACTTTCTCCTTTTCTTTTGGGCTGGCAGGCTGATAGTTTCGCGATGGCGAGGCCCACTTGATGGGCGGGAGAGAGCCAAAGCGAAATATCTGCTCGACCTCTTCGTGTGACACCTGGATGCCACACTCTTCCTTGCATCGCGAGCATAGGACCACAGATGAAGCTTGGCCTGCTGGTTCAGCCTTCTTCTTTGTAGGGGCCTTATCACTGTCAGATTGGACTCCTTTCCCCTTTGTACTCAAATCCAGGGTTAGTCTCCTTTGGTGCTGCTTGGCCCAGTTTACATCGACCATGTTGATCCCAGTGTCAGGGAAAGGGTTCAGGTCAACAAGCGCTGCGGCTGTTACTGGAGCTTCAACCTGCAAACTGCCATTATTAAGCCATACCTGAATCTGGTCTTTGAGCTTCACACAGTCAGCTGTATTATGATTCCACAGGTTGTGAAATTTGCAGTATTTCTTTCCTTTCAGCTGATCTGGTCGCGGAAAAGGTCCAAAGTCGGTCTTCACCATCTTCGCAGCGATCATCTCATCTAGAATCTCATGCGCTTTATTGGCATCATATGTATATGTCGCGAATTCAGGTTTAGTGAAGGCCATTGATTTGAGCTTGACAGGTTCCTTGGAGATTTTCAATTGTTTCAAGGCTAGATTCTTCCTTCCTGTTAGCTCATAAGCAGCGATGTCATTATCCTCCTCTTCATCTTCTTCCTGCACCAGCTCTTCTTCATGATGATGGTAATACGGGTCATTGGTAGCTGGCTGATAATGCAGGGCTGCAACTGTGCGATGCTTTCCTAGCACATATGTCCCTTTGGACGCATTCTTTCTTGCATCAGTTTCTCTAAGAAGATGTTCAAAGCTGCCCACTTCTGTGATAAGCTCTCCCATTGACTGGATCATGCTGCCATGTTGCTTCTTTCGCTGGCGAGGCTCCAGTCCCTTGATCGCCAACTTGATCAACTCTTTCTCAGGCAGGATCACGTTCAGTTTGGCCTTCTGAATCTGGAAGCGCTGAAGGTATGCGACGGCAGACTCAGTAGGTTGCTGGGCCATCTGAGTGAGAGAAGCCAAATCCACTTCAGGCTCAATGGCTCCAAAAGTTTCTCGAAAGAGCTTTTCCATTGCGGGCCAATCTGCCACTGTTCCTGGTCGGAGTTTGGAAAACCACCTAAAGGCAGCTCCAGAGAGAGAAGTGCCAAAGATCCTGCACTTGAGGATGTCATCATTCTGGTACTGGCCGCATTGCACCTTGAACCTGGCCAAGTGAGTTATTGCATTCTCGGTGTCTTCCCCTGAAAAAGTAGAAAATATGATATTTTTATAGCCTCTAGGGAAAGGCGCGAGCATTATATGCGGCGGGAAAGGTCCCTCATAGACCCCATCCATCTGGGCCCTAGGGTTAGCCAGTCTGATCATCTCCTCTACCTCATCTCGTCTCACATATTCTGGACCCGGAGGAGGAGGAGGTGGTACCGCCATCGTATGGCGAACAGCCTGCACAGGTATTGCTTGGTTTGCAGCTGCTGTCCCTTCTCCTATCTGTACAACGCGGGTTGTAGCTGGTTGTTGAAAAGTCACTGCTGGCATAGGCATCTTTTTTGCCAAAGCTGTTATCTTGACCGGGTTACCAGCCTGGTCAATCCCATAATAGCTTCCTGGCAGCTCTTGATATACGTTCTCTGCCCCATCGCTGTCGTACTGAATGAACACGGCGGAGTCGGACGAAGTTTCAACACCTTTTGATGCCTGCTGCTTCTGTCTGGCAATCTGTTCACCTGACAGCGTGGTCTTTTCCTTGCTGCCGCCAATAACCAGGGCTTGTTCTTTACCTTTCAATTGCGTGGTAGCAGCGGTTGCGACGAGCGTAGCAGTATTGCTGCTAACCTTCTCGCGCTGATTTGGCGGCACATATTTGCCTGAACCAGATAATTGGCCAAGGGAACCAAGGATGGCGTTAGGATCTCCTAACATCTTATTCAACACTTCTTTGGCTTGGTTCAACTCAGCTCTTTGCATGGCCACCTCGGTTGCGAGAGTCGCTCCATCTTTGCGAAGACCTGCCATATCTGACGCTGTCTGCTTGGTATGGTTCGCAAGAGCATCAATGATTCTTTTCTGCTGCTGACTCTGGGCATCTGCGATGCTTGTAGCATGAGCCCTTAATGCACTCTCAGTTTGTGACATTAGTTGCTTAGTTTCCACAGCTTGTTGGGAAATACGCTGGTTTATTTCGCGTAAGATCTTGTCTGTTTTCGCGTTTTCCCTTTCCAGATCAGCAGTCATCTTCTTGCGATGGTTTTCAATATTTTCCGAGATGATCGCGCATGCGACCTCGACGGTTGCTCCTTCTGGAATAGGCTTCTCAACGAAAGCCTCTCCTTCTTCACTCTCCACTGTATTGGAGACAGTGGTAGTGACAGGCGCATTGGCCTGATTAGTAGTGACAGTTTGACCCTCAGCAGCGGTCGGGTGATTTTCTCCCTGTTCAGTTGACATATCGGAGTATTGGGAATGGAGAGAGAATCTTTGAGTCACTTGTTCTTCAGAAAGACCACGACAATCCGCGCGAGGATGCGGTTTGTAACTGGAGGTCTTGTGTTTTGAGCAGTTAGCGTAGCCCTTTTGGTAAGGGTTTTCGCTTGACTTCCCAATGGCTAACGTTCACGAAGAGACACTTAGTTAGTCCCACTGGGCGTGCCAAAATGTTTGGCGCAAAAACCAGTTGGCTTGCAAACTGTCTCTTTTGAGCGTGTACGCAGGCGTGCCAGCACCGTGGGGTGCAGTCGTCGGGGTAGTCCCTTGACCTGACTTCTTCTTCAAGCGTTTGTGGACGAGGAGAGCACCAACCTCGCCACAAGGTTCTTCTCTAGCCTTACGGATAAGGACTTTCTGCCTTACGGGTAAGGACTTTGGGTGTGATCTCTTCGCGTCACCGAATCGATACTTAGTATTGTAGACTAAGCAGAGCAATCACTGGGAAGTTTGGAGAAAGCACGGGTTGCGCTAAAGCGTGACTTTAGCTTCGCTGGGTTGCGAGGGCGTTACCCTTGCTTCGCTGATAGTAACAGTGGCGGTTGCGCTCGCAGTCGGCTCCTGGGGAGATTGGGACTGGAAGTACGGTCGCCGGGTTGATCTGGTGATGCTGACAGTCGGCTCTTGGAGAGATTAGGACTGGCGCGCGGTCACCGGGTTTCAACGAGGTCGAAGGTTTGCTCCGGGGAGGCTTTGTAATCGCTGGGATTGATTGATTTTTTTGAGAGGTCCTTTCTTCGTCCTTAAAACCTGGTATATATACCTAGGGTTTCAACTGTTCCTTGCCATAGAAGGGATATTGATTGAAGTTTCCTATTCAATCCCCGCTACCCAACTCCAATAAGGTTTCGTTTTCCTCGTGGATCACGGGATGGGTGAAGCTGTAACCCAAACCCGAGAAGGCTTATTTTTGGGCCGCAGGTAACGGCCCGCTATGCTAAATCCACTAAAGGATCTTGCCAAAATTACTTTTGGGCTCAAACAGGTAGAATCAGCAACAAATAGCGACAAGGAAATTTTGTTGATCTATCAGATGCTCGATTCTCTCGACTGTGTTGATGATGATTGTTAGAAAAGTAGTTTAGCATGTAGGGTAGGTACCACCTTTGTATCATTTCCCACTACTATATGTCCCTTAGAACATGGAGGAATTTATGGAGGGAATCACGGCTTTAAGGCCTTAGATGTAGGAGTGTTGTTTTATCAGACTTGTATATATATGTTGTATAAGATTGACATCGATATATAACAGAAACCATTCCAACCGAATCTTCTTCTTTTCATGGTATCAAAGCAGGACGAAAATCTGCTTCTGCTCAGGCTGTGCTTTGTGTTCTCGTATAGTAGCCAACTCCCAACCCTCTCCTATCACTGCCGCATCCTAGCCTCTCGTGCTGCAGATCTTCTTCTCATTCCGTTGTACTCTATATCTCGTACAACATTTTAGTTTACTACCACTCCTTCTCCTTGGTATTTGCACTCCTGCTGCTGCACCTCCCTACACCTCCTTGGTATTTGCTATATCTCCTCGGCCACCACTCTCACCTGCTGCACTAGAGCACGCCTGCTCACCTCCCTACACACTGAAAGGGATTTGCACGCTGCTGCCTCACCTCCCTACACACTAAAAAGTTGCTGCATTTTTTTTAATTAAAGAAAAGCCACTATCTCTTCCTCACACCATTCCAACTTGTCTGCCATTATTTCCTTTTTCCTACTTGAAAATTGTAGCAAGCCACCGACCCTCCACCATTTTTTTTGGTCCTCTAAGTGTGCAGCTTGTCTCCATCTTTCTTCCCATTCCGTTGTACATTACATCTCGTACAACAATCATCAATTTTGTCTCCATGGCAAATCAAAATTTCAAATCATTTTTCATTGATTATTCTAATCATCCGACCTTGGTGATAGTGTTCGATCAGCATAATCGACCAAATCAATATAGTCCTCTCTCCGAGCAACAATTAATTTCAACAAATTTTGGCTATTTTAAATCATAAAGGATCTGATGATTTGTCTAGTCCTCAATCACATTCAGCTGCCATGGCCGTTAGGAGCAGCAAGCCCAATCAGTCCTATTCTTCAGATCGTGTCTATAGCAGTTTCTCTGATGCACGACCTTTTGATCAAGATAAGCACCGAGTAGGCTCCTTCCAAGGTCGAACACAATGCTCTAATTCACAAGCCAATGCTGCTGTAACTAAATCAGGTTTATCTAAGATCACTTCCCGCAGCTGGATCATTGACAGCGGGGCGACGGATCACATCTCTTCATCTCCTAAATTATTTTCGCATAAGAGTAAAAATTGTTCATTGCCTCCTGTGTTATTGCCTAGCGGAGAGAAGGCTAATATTGTTGCAAAAGGATCATTGCCTCTGAATTCTGTGTATTATCTGCAAGATGCATTGTGTGTGCCTACATTCAAAGTAGATCTGTTATCGATCAGTCGTCTGACAAGGGGCTTGAATTGTTCAGTAACATTTTTTCCATATTGGTGTGTTTTGCAGGATCTGGCTACGAGGAAGATGATTGGTTTGGGTAAGCAGCGTGATGGATTATACTACTTGGAAGCATTGACAACGAAGAAAACCTTACCAATTCTCATTCATCACCAAACCCTCGACCAGCCTGCAACCTCACAACCTCATCTACCGATCTCTGGCATAGTCGTTTAGGTCATGTTTCTCATTCCCCTTTAAAATTCATTGTTGAGAACTTCTTAAATCTTTCAGTTCAGCCTATTGATGCTTGCCCTATTTGTCCTTTGGCTAAGCAACATCGCTTACCATTTGGTGTTAGTTCTATTTCATCTGAAAAACCATTTGATTTAATTCATTGTGATATTTGGGGTCGTTATAAACATTCTTCTCTTTCTGGTGCCCATTACTTTCTCACTATCGTTGATGATTACACAAGATTCACTTGGATTTTTTTGATGAGACACAAAGATGAAGCACAATCGATTTTAAAGCGATTTTTCACCCATGTTTTCACTCAATTCACATCTCGCATAAAAGCTTTTCGTAGTGACAATGGTAGCGAGTTCCTTTCACTTCGATCTTTCTTCGATGACAATGGTGTAATTTTTCAACATTCCTGCGTTTACACGCCTCAACAAAATGGGGTTGTGGAACGCAAACATCGTCACATTTTACAAGTAGCCCGAGCCTTGAAATTTCATGCTAAACTCCCTACCCACTTTTGGGGAGAGTGTGCACTTCATGCCGTTCACATCATCAATCGATTACCTACACCTCTTCTTTCCTTCAAAACTCCGTTCGAGCTCCTTTACTCGAAACCACCTCCTTATCATCATCTTCGTGTGTTTAATTGGTTGTCTGGCTTATGCTACCAATGTCCACACTTCGCACAAATTCGATTATCGTGCTATGGCTTGCATTTTTGTTGGTTATCCCCTAGGGCAAAAGACCTACAAATTATACAATCTTTCAACCAAAAAGGTCCTCATCAGCTGAGATGTGATCTTTCATGAATATGTCTTCCCTTTTGCTTCCATCGAATCTGCCCATAATGCCTCTCCATTGGGCTACTCTTCAGGTCCAATTCCCAATCCAATCCATGACCCAACTGATTTTTCTTATCCTCTCTCTTCCACCACAAAATCATTCGCACATAGTCCCATTCCTTATTCCTCTTCTCCGCCAACCCAATTTGTCGCACCAGATCCCACCACGTCCTCCCCATTCCCCAATCCAGAACCCGCGCCGCCTTCCTCTCCAAGACCCACCACTCATCACACCTACGTTCGTCGTTCCAAAACTGCAGCACCACCAGAACGTTCCGACCCACACTCTCCCATCGAATCTCACAAACTTCCATCAGAACAACTGGCAATGTCTTCTCCGGCGTCATCATCACCAGACTCTCCACCGTCACCTGAACCATACCAACCATTGCCCGATCCACCAGCATTCCAACCTGAGCCTCTTCGTCGTTCCGACCGTCCTCATAACCCACCAGTGAAACTCCAGGATTATGTCTGCTCTCACGTCACGCACGCTTGCTCCGACCAATTGACTTCCTTACTTCCAGGTCAGACCAAAGGTACACGCTATCCATTGGCCAATCATGTTTCCTATCACAGATATAAGCCTGCACATCGTTCTTTTATTGCTCAAATCAGTAATGTCACAGAACCCAGATCTTATTCAGAGGCCGCTGATCATCCTGAATGGCAAGAGGCAATGCGTTCCGAATTGCAGGCTCTCCAAGCTAATGGCACTTGGACTCTTACCTCTCTTCCGGACGGTAAGACACCGATTGGATGTCGATGGGTGTATAAGATTAAGCATCGTTCTGATGGTTCCATCGAGAGGTACAAAGCCCGATTAGTAGCGAAGGGATTCACTCAATTGGAAGGTGTTGATTATCAGGATACATTTTCCCCAACTGCCAAGATCATCTCAGTCTGTTGTCTCCTTGCCTTGGCCGCTGCTCGCGGGTGGTCCCTTCACCAGTTGGATGTCAATAACGCCTTCCTTCACGGCGATCTTCATGAAGAGATTTACATATCACCGCCGCCAGGGCTTCGGAGACAGGGGGAGGAAAATCTGGTGTGTCGATTACATAAATCATTGTATGGTTTGAAGCAAGCATCTCGGCAGTGGTTCTCAAAATTCTCAGAAGCTATTCGAGCTGCAGGGTATGTTCAATCTCGAGCTGATTACTCTTTATTTACCAGAACACAAGGCAAGTCCTTCACTGCCCTCTTGATATATGTTGATGATATTTTGATTACTGGAAATGACACTGTGAGTATCGCTTCAATTAAGAAATTCCTGCATAGCCATTTTCATCTTAAGGATCTTGGTGATTTGAAATATTTCCTTGGCATTGGGGTATCTTCTTCTAAGAATGGGATTTTTATTTCCCAACGTAAATATGCTTTAGAAATCATTGAGGATGCGGGATTGTTAGGAGCAACACCCATTGATACTCCTATGGAGCGAGGTTTGAAATTGTCTGATAAAAGTGATTTACTCAAGGAGCCAGCTCGTTATAGGAGGTTGGTTGGTAGGTTGATATATCTTACTGTTTCAAGGCCGGATATTACATATTCTGTGCATGTACTAAGCAGATTTATGCATCAGCCTCGTAAGCTTCATATGGAGGCAGCACTCCGTATTGTGCGTTATCTTAAGAACGCACCTGGCCAAGGATTGTTCTTCTCCTCAAATAATGATTTCAGGTTGCGAGCGTATTGTGACTCAGATTGGGCAGGTTGTCCACTCACTCGAAGGTCTACCACAGGTTACTGCATCTTCCTTGGCCCCTCATTGATCTCATGGAGATCAAAGCGTCAGAAAACAGCATCCCTTTCTTCAGCTGAAGCAGAATATCGTGCCATGACAGGCACTTGTTGTGAGTTGACTTGGCTGAGATATCTTCTTAGAGATTTGGGAGTATTGCATCGAGAACCAGCATTGTTATACTGTGACAACAAAGCTGCATTACATATTGCAGCAAACCCAATCTTTCATGAGCGGACCAGACACATTGAAATGGATTGTCAATACATCCGAGATAAGATTCAAGATGGTTCCGTTGCTACAAGGTTCGTGGGTTCAGCACACCAATTGGCAGATGTCTTGACTAAAGCTTTGGGAAAAGAAGTCTTTACTCCTATGGTTCGCAAGTTGGGAGTGCAAGACATCCACTCTCCAACAATGTTAGAAAAGTAGTTTAGCATGTAGGGTAGGTACCACCTTTGTATCATTTCCCACTACTACATGTCCCTTAGAACATGGAGGAATTTATGGAGGGAATCACGGCTTTAAGGCCTTAGATGTAGGAGTGTTGTTTTATCAGACTTGTATATATATGCTGTATAAGATTGACATCGATATATAACAGAAACCATTCCAACCGAATCTTCTTCTTTTCAATGATGAGTCGGATATGGAATATCACAGGACAAGAGGGTTTGTAGTATACAAGATTGACCTCGAGTCTGGCAACTTTCATGAGGTACAAAATTTGGGGGACCAAATAATATTTTTGGTAGAACATAGCTCTTCCTTGTCCTTTCCGGCAAATGATTTCAAACTACAAGGAAATTGCATTTATTTTGCAACAAGCGGATTTGCACCAACCAACCTACCTCGTAAGACCCCTCTTATATCTCGTGAAATCGGAATCTTTAGTTTGGATAATGGAAAAATTAAGCCACCCTTTCCAAGTCTTGATGTTGGCATTTCATCAACTTGTAAACTAAGTTGGTTCAGCCCGAGCTTATGACTATTGCTCTAGAAAAGTTAAGGATATGTGTGTAATTCTTGTAATCCAAGTTAAATTTAATACTTGATAATAATGTTTGTTGTTAGCTTCGTCTGATCACTTAGTCATAAACTCCTACTAGATTTGGAAATGATTCAAGCATACATTGTTTGAAAATTTACTAAGAATAACGACCGATAGAAATAGGGCAGTTTAATTTATTATGCCTGCCGCCAAGTTTTTTTTTTTTTTTTTTCCTGAGAGTCATAAGCCAAGTCCATGTATGTGTAAATTTCTACACTTCCATTTCCATACATTTACATGCGGAAGTATGGGGCAGTAGAATTATCATATATAACATCGATCAAGAGATAAAGCATTTGCTGGTGATCAAGTTGACACAATATATGAAGTCAAGGGATCATTTAGCTTTACAGCTCTTTAGTTGGAATGCCTTCCCAAAAAGTAGACTTTCATCTGATTATGAGCAATTGACCAAAAAAACAAAAAAAATCTGATTATGAGCAACTGGCAAATAAATCAGTACACTTACTACACTATGCTCAAGGGCTTCCATTAGCTCTTGTGCTTTTCGGTTCACTTCTTTGTGGTAAAGATTTGGATCAATGGCAAACAGTTTTATCAGTGTTAGATAATAAGAAAAGAGTTTCTGACAAGAAGATTTTAGAGGATCTGAAAATAACTTGTACTGCATTAGAAGAATGGAAAACTGTGTTGGGTGTATTAGATAGCTATAAAAGAGTTCCTGGCATAAAGATTGAAGATCTCGGAATAACTTATAATGCAATAGAAGATCCGGGGGTGTTTGATCGAAGAACTCGTGAGAAAGCCTCTATCTTTTAAACTTTGAAGAAACTAGTATTTGGATGCAGGACATGATTGAAGAAATGGGTAAAGAGCCTCACAACTATAGAATGGTAAGAGTGTGTGTGTGTGTGTGTGCTCTGCTAGATATGTTGAAATTTTAATTTAATACATTACCAATTCCTTTTGTAGGCCACTTCAACCGCGTGGTTCTTTGTACTCACCAATCTTGGTCTAGTGATTTCTTCAGCTAAGTTTGATCAATTTTCCTCCGAAAGTAATAAGCACCATACTGCACTAATTAGCATGGTGCTGGCTATTTTGGCTGTGATCATTTCCATCTGGGAGCTCATTCACATGGGTATAAAGGAGGGAGTGAAATATAGGAGTCAACTGGGAATGTTTGGGTGGTTTTATTCACGTTCCGGTAACAAGATCTTTGGTAGTGTTCCTGACATGTGTGGTTTACTTGGTGGCATCTCTTAATGGGTTTACTCAACAGTTCAGTATGTTTGCATCCTTTGTCACATTGAGAATCCTTACAAAATAAGCCTCTGGCCTATCATATTCCTCTTATGCTTGGGTGCTTCAAGGTTACACTGGAACCAAAGAAACATGACCAAAAAATTGAAGACTAGTTGATTTGGCAGGCAACTGAGCCGGACGTACGTTTATTTCATGTCCCAAGATTTTTTGTTGTGTAAGTTATGCTCAGTGTCGACTTTTCTTTTTTCCAATGTTAAATCATAGATATGTTCTTACACATGTGCATGATGTTTATGCCAGCTAGCTAGAAGCAAGCAAGTCAGGTTGCAGTGTTTTTTCCTTCTGTATTGGTTTGGTTTAGTATGCTGATTGAACTTTTCTTATTAAGAAGATTCAATTCGGCTTTCTAAAGATATACGAGAGCAAAGAAACTTACTTAGGTGCTCTTGGTGTCGAAAAATTCCGTTGAGGAGTTTGACTCACCAATGAATGCGGACTGGAGCAGGAGCTGACCGGGAACAATCGAGAAGCTTCCCTCGAGCGTTGACTCGAAGTTTGACCGTTGGCTCGAGGAGGAGGGGGGGTACCTGCAGAAAACTCTCCGATGCCTAAGTCAGTACGTTTCTTAGTAGTGGAGTAGAGTGAATTGGAATTCGATGGATTACCTGGACGTCGAGCCTCCTTTATATAGGCGATGGCTTACTTAGGGAACAAGCCGTCATTATTTCTGTTTTTATGGCTGCATTTATTTACACACTTATGATGACAATTATTGCTGCACTAATAACAGTTAATCATTGCATACTTACGACCGTCATTCATTGCGTATTCATGATAGTCATTCATTGCGCACTTATAATCGTAATCATTGTGCGTAGTTATTGTCGTAGTAATTGCCACATTCATGACTGAAATTTAATACCATACTAACTACGGAGTTAATCGCATTAATTGCGGGCCCAGCAGAATTTGACCACTCCCACAATGCCCCCAAATTTTCTCTTTGGACACTCGTCCTAAGAGGAAATTTCCATTCTCTAGCTGTTACGAATATTTCCTCGAATATTTCCTCGAGCCCTGGCCGTCCCGATTCTTTCCTCGAGCCCTGGCCATCCCGATTCTTTCCTCGAGCCCTGGCCGCCCCGATTCTTTCCTCAGGCCCTGGCCGTCCTGGCCGCCCTGAATCTTTCCTCGGGCCTTGGCCGTCCTGGCCGCCCTGAATCTTTCCTCGGGCCCTGGCCGCCTCGATTCTTTCCTCAGGCCCTAGCCGCCTCGATTCTTTCCTCAAGGCGAAGATTCATTTTCAGCATAAGACATGGAATTGCCCCCATTTCCCTTTGAATCTGATCAACAACATTTTATTCTCCTCTGCCACCGGCCTCGGGTATTTACTCTAGCCACCAGCCTTACACATACATTTCAACAACACTGACCACAAATATATTTCAGATATAAAAGGAAAAAATCAGAATATGATTACTAAAGGAAAGAATGCTAGTTTACGTTACCCAGACTTTTATCACTTCGGGGCTTGTATTCCATCACTCCCAGTCCTTAGTGACAGAAATGAGATTTCTAATGGTGCAGCTTCCGCCATCACTTTTTAGGGAAAAGTGCTTCCCACATACGGCGCCACTTGTTGGTGTCGAAAAATTCTATTGAGGAGTTTGACTCACTAATGAATGCGGACTGGAGCAGGAGCTGACCGGGAACAATCGAGAAGCTTCCCTCGAGCGTTGACTCGAAGTTTGACCGTCGGCTCGAGAAGGAGGGGGGGTACCTGCAGAAAACTCTCCGATGCCTAAGTCAATACGTTTCTTAGTAGTGGAGTAGAGTGAATTGGAATTCGATGGATTACCTGGACGTCGAGCCTCCTTTATATAGGCGATGGCTTACTTAGGGAACCAGCCGCCATTATTTCTGTTTTTATGGCTGCATTTATTTACACACTTATGATGACAATTATTGCTGCACTAATAACAGTTAATCATTGCATACTTACGATCGTCATTCATTGCGTATTCATGATAGCCATTCATTGCGCACTTATAATCGTAATCATTGTGCGTAGTTATTGTCGTAGTAATTGCCGCATTCATGACTGAAATTTAATACCATACTAACTACGGAGTTAATCGCCTTAATTGCGGGCCCAGCAGAATTTGACCACTCCCACAATGACTTGTTGGTGAAGAAAAATTTCGTAGAGGAGTTTGACTCACCAATGAATGCGGACTGGAGCGGGAGCTGACTGGGAATAATTGAGAAGCTTCCTTGGAGCGTTGACCTGGAGTTTGACTGTCGGCTCGAGGAAAAGGGGGGGTACCTGCAGAAAACCCTCCGATGCCTAAGTCAGTACGTTTCTTAGTAGTAGAGTAGAGAGAATTGGAATTCGATGTTTTACCTCGATGTCGAGCAGCCTATTTATAGGTGTATTTCGGCGTGGGCTGCAAGTAAACTTGCACAGCAAGTCGTAGTGACTTGAGCGGCACACCACCATTAAGGCCATATTCACTCCTGCAATAACCGTCACTTATTGGCGGCCATGATTGCCATACTGAATGTCGCATTTACAGCTACATTAATTGTTGCATTTACTGCTGCCATTACTTCTCTTTAATTGCCTTGATTGTAGGGTCAAATTTGTTGACCACCCCCACAATGCCCCCAAATTTTCTCCTTGGGAATTCATCCCAAGAGAAAATTTCCAAAGCTCAAATTTCTCTATGGGCTCCACATCATTATATATCTCTTTGGGCACCCCTCTTGGAATTTCATCGCCTTCCTCGTGTTGAAAATCTTCCTCGTGTTGAAAATATAGATGCCCGTATAAGAAGATCCTTTTTCCTTGTTTAGAGTCGGCATCTCATCTAGACGACAATGCTAACGCAGAAGTGCCCAAATCAGGACTCAAATCTGCCTTTGTCTTGCAGCCATTCTAGTGTCGAGTCTTCGCGTCGCGGACTTATCTGCTTATGGCGTCTCCGGTGCCTCGCCCACAGCGCCGAAGCCTAGTTTCTAGTCCCGCTTGCGCTCGGTGCCCCCACTGAGCTACCTCGTTCCTAAGCCGTGCCCCCAGCATAGCTCAAACCAGACTCCGAGCCTGAGGTACCCTGCTGTGAAACTCTTCCTCTTTTCTCTTCTTAGTCACCTAACATTCTGTGACGTCTCCTTCACAATGACCACGACGTCGACGTCAGCGTAGGCGTCGATGACGTCTTCTTTAATGTTTGCGGTGTCAACCTCGACAGTGGTAACTTTTTCTCAATAACCTCGGCGTCGACATCGACGTCGGCGCTAACCTCGACGCCGACTCCAACCTTGACGCCTGCGACGTCTTTCATAATAACCTCAGTGTCGACCTCGACGTTGGCGTCTCGTCGTCGGCTCTTGGCGTCAACCTCGATGTCGGCGTAGGCGTCTATTTTAATGAAGGCAAGGGCGTCTCAACTTCGGCGTAGGTGTCCACTTTGACAAGGGTGCCTCGACGTCGGTGTCCATTTCGACAAGGGTGCCTCGAAATCGGCATCTATTTCGACGAGGGTGCCTCGAAATCAGCGTCTATTTCGACGAGGGTGCCTCGAAATCGAAATCTATTTCGACGAGGGTGCCTCGAAATCGACGTCCATTTCGACGAGGGTGCCTCGAAATCGAAGTCCATTTCGACGAGGGTGCCTCGAAATCGGCGTCCATTTCGACGAGGGTGCCTCGAAATTGACGTCTATTTCGATGAGGGTGCCTCGAAATCGACGTCTATTTTGACGAGGGTGCCTCGAAATCGGCGTTTATTTTGACGAGGGTGCCTCGAAATCGACTCTCCTATGTGCCCCCGTACAGAACCGATTGCATAACCACCAGATCCTACACATGTAAAATTAGTCACGCCATCCTACCCCCGCCTGCAGCGAGGGTGTGGTCCATCATCCTACCCCCGCCCACAGCGAGGGGTGAGGCACGCCATCCCACCCCCGCCCGCAGCGAGGATGTGGTCCATCATCCCACTCCCGCCCTCGGCGCGGGGTGAGGCACGCCATCCCACCCCCGCCTGCAGCGAGGGTGTGGTCCATCATCCCACCCCCGCCCTCGGCGAGGGGTGAGGCACGCCATCCTCCTCTAAGCATTAAGGTAACTTGTCCTACTCGAGGAACCAGCTCCTATAAATCAAATGTTACTGTCCTACTCGAGGAACCAGTTTCGAACCATTAAGGCAACTGTCCTACTCGAGGAACCAGCTCCTATGAATCAAACGTAACTGTCCTACTCGAGGAACCAGTTTCGAACCATTAAGGCAACTGTCCTACTCAAGGAACCAGCTCCTGCGAATCAAATCAATTGTCCTACTCGAGGAACCAGTTCTGAACCATTTAGGCAACTGTCCTGCTCGAGGAACCAGCTCCTACGAATCAAAACAACTGTCCTACTCGAGGAACCAGTTCGGAACCATTTAGGCAACTGTCCTGCTCGAGGAACCAGCTCCTACGAATCAAAACAACTGACCTACTCGAGGAACCAATTTCTACAAATTGAATGCAACTGTCCTAGTCGAGGAACCAGTCATACATATTAATAGGACTGTCCTACACGAGGAACCAGTCCCAGTGATATTATTCACGCGAGAAATACAAAATACATAATTTCAATAGTCTCTCGAATGAGATATCAACACGCACAAAAATCACTTAAACTCTTTTATGTTTCTTACCTGAGTTTTACGAGTTGTGCCATCTTTTGATCAAAACGAAGTCACCATATTATCGTACCTTCTCCATTACTTGAGATGAATTTCGGCACGTGGACTTTTCCATGAACCCTCTGATTGCCTTAATTTATATCATTTTATACTGAAGGAGTTTACCAGCCTTCATTGCTGTAACGATTGCTGGTCGCACTCCTTGACACTTATATATTATGTGCCCCCTTGTCTCGTGGAGCGGGCAATATCGACTTCTCTCAACCTCGTCACTAGCCTCCGGTTGGGGGGGCGGCTTCTCAAATATTCCTTCATGACCGTGTCTTTTGTATATGGTCACGGGGTGAATTGTAAACCATTCTTCAAGGGGATAATCTTGAGGCTTCCCTCCTTTATCACTCTGAATGTCATTCTTTGTGTTATTCCATTCAACTTCTCTCGAGGTGACAACAGCAGTGAGTTGGGCTTCGCGTGCTTCTTTGGCTTTTTCAATTCTGATCTCCCCCTGAACCCTTGTAATGATGTCGTCCATGTCCTTTGGCGGATCACGCAGCAAACTTTCGCATAATGGTGTCCCCAAAAGCAATCCTTCTCGGAAGGCGATCGCGGCGAATTGGGGATCACAATTAACATGGCGCATTTCAGCTGTAAACCTTTCGAAAAATTTCCCTACCTTTTCCCCCGGCTTCTGCTTGGTACTAAAAAGAGTCGCAATGTCCTTCTTTTGTTTGCGATTGCAAAAGTATTGTGAAATGAAAGCGCAGCTCAATGTGTCGAAATCCGGTATGGAATGCGGCTTGAGGTCTGGGAACCATGTCGATGCCGGCCCCGTGAGACTGGAAGGGAAGATCTTGCACATTAATTTCTCGTCTGTTGTCTCGATGGACATCTGTTGTTTGTACCCCTTGATAGTCCACCGGGTCGGTCGTTCCATCGTATTTGTGGAATACCGGCGTGGTAAACCGGTGGGGTTTTGCCGCATTCAGAATGTCGTCGGTAAACGGAGACTTACCAACGTCCCTTACGATTTCCGCCGCCAGCTCTCGTGGGCCGGCACGCTTGCCTGCATCAATCATTTTTTCCATCTTCTCGCACCACGATTCGTTGCGCGCCCTCTTGGATTGGCCTAGTCCGGCTCCTCCATTTTGCCCCCCATTCGACGTGCCTCCCATCCCCTCGACGAGGGGTCCACCAGAGATTCCCCCGATAACGTCGCTGGCGCCCGCGCTTGCTACCACGTTGTTAGTTTGGTGGAGATCGCCGATGGCGTCGTCGTCTGACGAATCACTGTCAAGTTGTAGGAACCTTTCAAGTTTCCGTCGACGACGGGCCTCGCGGTCCCGCTTTTCCTTCCGAAATTGCTCGAGCTCTTGCCTCAGCCGCTGCGTCTCATCAATTGGAGGCAGATTCAGGTCGCCGATGAGGCTCAGGATGGACCTATTCGGTGGCTGGTGGGGAGGAATTTCGTCACTACCAGTCATTAGTGACAGAAATGGAATCCCGTCGGGGGCAGCTCCCGCCATCACTTTTTAGGGAAAAGTGTTTCCCACAGACGGCGCCACTTGTTGGTGAAAAAAAATTTCGTAGAGGAGTTTGACTCACCAATGAATGCGGACTGGAGCGGGAGCTGACTGGGAATAATCGAGAAGCTTCCTTGGAGCGTTGACCTGGAGTTTGACCGTCAGCTCGAGGAAAAGGGGGGGTACCTGTAGAAAATCCTTCGATGCCTAAGTCAGTACGTTTCTTAGTAGTGGAGTAAAGAGAATTGGAATTCGATGTTTTACCTCGATGTCGAGCAGCCTATTTATAGGTGTATTTCGGCGTGGGCTGCAAGTAAACTTGGACAGCAAGTCGTAGTGACTTGAGCGGCACACCACCATTAAGGCCATATTCACTCCTGCAATAACTGTCACTTATTGGCGGCCATGATTGCCATACTGAATGTCGCATTTATCGTTGCATTTACAGCTACATTCACTACTAGAAAACTGGCCAAAGGGCACCGACCTGGGCACGCCGATTTGGGTTGGTGTCTTTTACATGATGGTCTGACACCATTGAGATTATCGGTGTATTGATATGAAAATGTCACCGACCATCAGTGCCAATATTCTTTTTTTCAATATAATACTTTAGTTTTGATACAATTTCGATATAATAATTAGTAATAAATGGATAATTGGCATACGTGGCACACTTTCTGTTGCAAGTATTTACCATTTCGACCCCAATGTCAGCCAAAAGGACTGAATTTGACGCAGGTGCGTGGGTCTTTGGAAAACTCAAATAATTGCTCTCTTCCCCCTCCTCATCGTCTCCATTTCTTCCTCGATCTGAAATGATCTATGGATACAAGATCCACTATCACCTTAGAGATGCTTGTGACACCGCCTACACCAATGGCTCGAGGGTGAGCCGATCTACAAAACCCATATGGTCGGGTCACTTCTTGGAAGGTTCCTTACCTCCATTCATCCCACGCGCCACCACTATCAGGATCCTATTGTCTCGATGTCTTTCTCCATGCCTTCACAACGTTCTCTGTTTTATGCTAATTTCTTTGTGGTGAATTTACAGGCATAATCCAGTAAAATTACCAAGGTATCACAGTCATTGTGTTTCTAGTGGCTATTGTTGCTTTGTTTTAATCAGCATTCATATTTTCTAGTGTGATGCATACAGTCAAACAACATATAGCAAAGCAATTGATAAACATGTTATACAACACTTATATTCATTGCTCGAGCATTAAATCTGTTCAACGAGGATTTTTCATTTTTCTCAAGCCATAGAATAGAGTCAATTGGGTGTGAGAGTATAAAACCTGAGTTCAATGTTTTCGCATTGCAGGAACCGCAGTTTGAAGCCACTGCCTCAAAAGTTTTATGTCTCATAGTTGAAGAGGTATGCTGCCAAATAATTATATATTTAGTTCAACCTCTAAATTTTATTGAAGTGTGTGATCAGAGTCTTAGAATATGGAGTGTTGAAGGGTCCGGCAATAGGAGCCAATTTGAAGTCCCTAATTCCTCAATTTTTTGGCAATTTTTTGTACCTTGGGCATTATGTTGTATTGTTAGCCATGGATATATCTAGGAATGTAATGATCTATATGTTCAGTGGGAGTTGCTTTCAATGCCACTATGTCTACTAATGTTTTGGGATTCCCCTGTTTATTCCTATTGTTCTGAAATTGTCTGATTATCATTTGGGTTAAATTTGTTCCTATAGTTCGTAATTTGGCTATGTATCTTTTAAAAATATCATCTCCTTCAAATTCTTTTTTGAGTGTTTTACATTGTGAAGTTTGTTCTTTATAAAATTTTGCAGTGGTGTATTTATCAGATTTGCATTTTTATTGAGATCACAACTCTCTTTTTGATCTATTTTTGTGGATATGTAGAAAGCTAACAAGTATTGTTCCTTCTGACAGATTTGTCTTCTATTGTTGTTCATGTGACCGGTGCCTTAGTTTACAATTCAACTCTCACTGAAAGAGTGTTCATTCTGGTTGAAGGGTAATATAGCTATGGATTATTGTTTCATCCGTCGTTGCTTTTTTTTTTTCCTTACGATGGTGTAAAATTTGCACTTATTGTGTTTATTTTATGTTTTCTTCTTTATGGTGCCCTTTTAGCTGTAGAATGTGTACAAAATGCTTCTGATGGTACCTTGATGCGTTCTTTGACGGGTCACAATGAATCTGTAAGTAGTCAGTGGTGTTTTTGCAGTTTCCTTTATTCTACTTTGAATTTCTTCATAAGTTGTGTTCTTGAATGCTTTAGTTGCAATATGTGCCTGTGGTTCTGTGTTCTGACAATGTTGCAAGTAATTTTAAAAGATTACTTATTGTACTTGTATACACTCTTGTTAATGCTTTCATCAGACTGATTCTCATTCCTCTTGTTTATTACTTTTATTGGCTTGATATTAATTAACTTTTGTTGAACTGTAGGTACCAATTCACTTCTCATTTGCTTTGAAGGGTTGCACTTGCAGGTATTATTATGTTTTTCTACATGGGGTGGTTTCCTTAACATGAGTTGTTATGCTTTTCTAATTGGGGCACTTTGCTCGTTACACTGACATTTTGTTTTCTTTTTAAGATTTTGGTTTAGTATGTAAACAAATGGTGACAGACCTGTAGTTGTGTTGTGTTTGTTCACATTTACAGGCAGACTTAAAAAGCTGGACTTCAAAAGTGGACAGAGCTAAAGACCAAAGAGGATCACCACAAAGCGGAAAGTGCTAGTACTCTATGACTTATGATTTAATTTCAGATGTTTAGTATACTCGGGACCATTAAATGTATCTGATTGTCAAATTTTTTATTATCAGTAGTGTATTACCATGTATATATTGTGGATGTCATCGGAAAAAAATGTATATATTGTGGATACAAGACTGATGACCAGGAAGAAAAAAGGGGGAAAAAAAAAGTAAAAAAAAGCTCCAGTTTGGTGCCAATTAAAAATGGCACCAATTTTTTTTTATAAATTTGGGGCATGTTTCCCACTGTTGTTAGAGTTGCCAATTAAAGATATAATGGTGTAAAAGATGATGTGGCACCTGACAAAAGTGATATTAGAGAGTGATGTGACAAACATGTCAGTATGGTTAAAATAGCCCACCGATAATGTATTTGTGCCCTATGTTCCAAAGGAAACTGGGGCAAAGAGCACTGTCAAGGTTTGGGTGGCTGCATAGTGGCTAAAGAAGATTTTGGTGGCTTTTGTGAGTAATGAGCACTCTTATTGGAGGGTGTCCTTTGGCCAATTTTCTAGTAGTGATTAATTGTTGCATTTACTGCTGCCATTACTTCTCTTTAATTGCCTTGATTGTAGGGTCAAATTTGTTGACCACCCCCACAGGTGCCACAGTATCTCGTACTCATGACTATCCAAATGCAAGTACATGGAGTAGGGTTGGTTGGCCTTGTACGTACGTATCACTATGAGAAATAACTAGGCTTAACCTTAAAGTTAAAAAATCAACAATTTTTTGCGGCAAATGGCCAGCCTTTATCGAAGTTGTTGTTCAACAAATGAAAGCAATGGTCCTCCCCTGTTGCCTCAAACAATTCCACAAACCCCTCCCCTCTAACGCTTTCTGGTCACATTGTATCCACTACTCCTCTACCTCTAGCTCGTGGTATTCTAATTGGTGGCATTGCACAGTGCATTTTCTCGACAGTTGAGTTTGTTTATTGCTACCTTTGGCATGTTGATAATCTAATCCAACTATGCCTTTTGCCTAGTGGCCGGTTGCAAATAATTGGGAAGTCTAAAACCGATTGAAGATACTAAGAATTTAGACAAAGCAAATGAGCACACTCGGGCAATTCATGTACCTAGTAATGTACCCACTTTTCCTGTTCTGAACTTCAGATTGAAGTTTTATCAAGTGTGTTAGTGTACCAACTGCCAAGGAACTATGCTAGCTAGAAGCGTTTGCATATATTATAAGCATATCTACTCATTTATGCGCTACAACCAATCACCCATTAAGATAGCTAGAAGCATCTACTAAGCAAGCAAGCGCAGCAAAAAATTATAGCTGCCCAGTTCTTAGAATGTTCAGATTTCAGCAAACTATATAATAAATTCAGCTCAGATATTGAAGAAATCAACCACTTTTTGCAGCAGATGGCCAGCCTTGTCGGCATTGGGGTTGAACAAATGAAAGCAATGGTCCTCTCCTTTTGTCTCAAACAACTCCGCAAACCCTTCCCCTTTCAGTTTCTCTAGAGTCTCATGGTAGCTCACTCCTCTATTTCTCAGCCAATCTTTCTCCGCAACACAAACCAACACCTTCCCACATGGCAATTTCACCAAGTTCGGATCCGCTGCCGGGTTCAGTTTCGGATCATCATCGCACCCTGAACTCGTTGAGCTTAAAAACTGATACATCTTGTCACACTCTTTACCTCCAAAGAAAGGATGCACCATAACTAAGCCAACAATGTTCAACCCCACTGGAACATTAACCCCAGCTTGGACCGCAACATAATGAGCGATGTTGGCTCCAGCACTCTCACCGCCCAAGAAAACCCTGTCCAGATCTGCATACTCATTGAGCCAAGCTTCAGGCCCTTGTCTATTAGAGTGGGAAGCGATCCAGTGCAAAGCGGCTAAGGAATCGTCGTAGGCAATTGGTAGAGGATGCTCTGGGGCTAGCCTGTAGTCAACAGAAACTAAAATGATGTTGGCTTTGAATACTAGAGACGAAAGGAACTTCTTTCCAATTTCCCCGAAGGGTGATCCCATGCAGAAGCCTCCACCGTGGTAATGGACTAAAAGGGGCAACTTCTGACTTCCGCCGTTGATTTTGGGGATGAAAATACGAGCCTTTACTCCGGTTTCAGGCGACACCACCACGTCTTTGGATTGGACTCCGGTTGTTGGGTCGAGTCCCGCCGGAACGTGGCCATGGAGTGGCATGTACCGCTCTATGGTACCATCTTTGAAGACTTTGAAGAATGGTGGGAAGTCATGGATTATTTCATTATTGTTTGAATCCATATCTAAATCTAGTTCCAAAAGAAATATGATAGAGAAGAAGGCTAGGGAATATTGTTTGATTATGAGTTCGGCAATGGGGTTTACTGATATGTTCGGCAAACTAGTAAGTCAAAGAGCTACTGGTCTACTTTGATGTGTAGGTGAGAGAAGTAGCGATCGCTACTTGTGGACAATCAGCTAAGCTTAGTTGTCTTTCTCTATAAAATATATAGGCACATTAATGTATTAGTGAAATTACTTTTGTACAAGTTTAAAAGGGTCATATTTTTGTGAGTTTTAACGGTCAGTATATATGCAATCTGTTTGACTCAAAACAGACAGTAGACTTATTTTGGGCACGCATGTATCGGCCTAGTGAACTGAACACTCCTAACTTCTAAGATCCAGTTAGAATTATTTTTGGATTCAAACATAACCTATCTAACCAAACAAATAGTTTTTCGCTATGTTTTAGTCGAAAAAAAATTATTAGTGGAATTAATAATGTAATCAAGTTTTAGGAAACACGGGATATTGTAGAAAACCAATCAATCAAATTATCAAAAGTTCAAAACTCATAAGTTTTTTTTTTTTTTTTTGAATAGGTAATAGAGATTTCATTTAATCTCGAAGCCAACTGCACCTACAAATAATCCTCATATGCTTATACCCTAAATTAGTGATCAAGCAGGTAAGGATAGAAGGTACCATCCACTAGTACATTGTCGCTCAAGTATTCAATAGCGTACATAACTATAACCTTCAACGTACACAAAGAAAACTACCTTAAATTTTCTTTTATCAATGCACTCAATTGTAGTACTCTAAGAGATTCATTAATTTGATGTGAAAAGAACTCATAACTCGTAGACTAAACAAAGCACACAAAGTGCCTGGACCAGGCCGAAATCCACTATCTTCTTCAAACAAAGGTCAGAAGTTATTGGTAATAACACAAAGTAAAAAAAAACTTAAATGATTATTTTTGGTAGGATTCTTTAAAATAATTATTTTTACATGTAGAATAAATATAACTGAAGTGATTAAATGAAGAAATTAGCTGGGTAGTCTATTGGTTGATATGGATGTGGAGAGAAGCCACGAAGACTAGTAGCTTCGATCCTTTTTTCATGCAAAAATGTTGAAATTCAATTTTCTCATTCACATATGTTTGGCATTCAGCTAATGTAGCCATGATTGAGAGGTTGTCACGCTAGCAATTCACCCAAAAAAAAAAAAAATTCACTAGGTCATAGTTCTTATCTCAAAGAGATCGAAAGGTTGCCCTATGTCAGTTTTGGACTAGGCTTCCCAATGCCGCTAGAAATCAAGTTTTGGCCTTTTTACACTTATTGTGGCTGGACTGGATTGATGCGACAACTAAGCTAGATTGCTTCTTCACACTTTTACTCTATCATACAAATGCATGCAGAGTTTGTGAGGAAGCAACTATGATAAAATAAAATAATAAAAAGTGAGAATTTTTCAGTCTTCTGGAGGTAATACTCACTTTGTGCTCTAGTGTTCGCGGACTAAAATTTTATAATTTGCAGTAAATTAAAATGAACAAAAGTGGTATATTGAGGTAAGAGTAAGCTATGCAAAAAATGTTTCAAGAGGAGTTGCTCTAAAATAAATCCAATTATAAGTTGCTCTATACATGTAGTCTGAAGAACAAAGAAACCAAGCCATTCTATGAATTCCAGGTCGGGTTTAAGGCCTCTACGTGTAAATTTGTAATCAGGCCGAGCCAGGTTTATTACAACAAAAGTCTCCAAATTTCCAGTTTTCGTCCCCACAAATTCTTTGTCAAAATTCCAGACTCGCTCCACTCTCACTCATCTCTCCGACGTACTCGATCGTCAGTCTCTCTTTCAAGCTCGACGACCTCAATTTTGTCTTCATCGTCGTCGGTCTTACTAGTAGTTCATCATCAAGCAGGTAACCATGGGATTTTAGCATCTGGGTATTAATCGGTTCCTTATGGGTTTGATCAATTTCAATTGTGTTCAAGATGCGATTTTGATTGGGAAAAATGACTAAGATTTCAAGTAACCTTAGTCACTGAACTCCAGTGGCTTACTTACGGCCACTTAATCTATCTCGTTAACTAGTGCAAGTTTGCCATCCCAGCTCGGCGGTTTTCGACTTAACTTAAATTTCATTGATAAAGCTCGTGGAGTTATGCCTGGTGTGCTTTCGTATAATGTGATTTTAGATGCAGTGATTTGGTCTAAAGGGTCTGCTCAATTTGCAGAGGAGGTGCTTAGTGAGATGAATAGAAATGGGAATGTTTAGTTATGTTTACATGTACACCGACTGTGGAGGTAAAGCCACTTGTGCCTCTTGCTTCATGCTTAAGTTCTTGATAAGCATGATATTCTTGATAAGTCAAAAATGGTGGCTTACTTCATGCTTAGTCAAAATTTGTGACTTACTTCATGCTTGAGTTGTTGATAGGTCAAAAATGATGACTTACTTCATGCTTAAGTTGTTGATAGGTCAAAGATTGTGGCTTACTTTCCAACATATGATACTTGCAAAGATTGCGTTTACAACTCATCTATAGCTAAGTTTCTTAAGCTTTAAGAAGCTAGTTGTAACCTCCTCTATCTAGTATAAATAGAGGTATTGTGTAGTAGAGTTGTAATCCCATGTTGTTGTGAGTGAAAACAGAGAGAGAAAGAGGGAGAGGAGTTTAGAGAGAAAAGAGAGATTTCTCCTAAAACTCAAATGTCCTTTGTTAGAGTGTATTTCCTCCTATTATAAGAGAGAGGGTATTCTCAATTGTGCTCTCCTTATTGCAGAAGAGAAATTGTTGTATCCTTTTGTTGTAGTAAAATCCTTCTACAATTTGCCTATCATCTTGTGATTCACTCATTTTCATAGTCTCTACTTTAGTTGTAATTGGGTGCCCCGTACCACAACGTTCCTAACAGTGGTATCAGAGCACCGGGTTTATAGCCGGTTTTTCGTGCTAGAGTGAGATCTAGTTAGTGGAAAGGAGGCATCTTCAACAATGGCGACGAAGTACGAAATAGAGAAGTTCAATGGGAACAATTTCTCATTATGGAAAATGAGGATAAAAGCAGTCTTGAGAAAAGATAACTGCTTGGCAGCAATTGGAGATAGGCCTGAGGAGATCATTGATGATGGCAAGTGGAACGAGATGGATGGTAATGTTGTTGCTAATCTGCATCTAGCACTAGCCGATGAAGTATTGTCAAGTGTGGTAGAGATGAAGACGGCAAAAGAGATATGGGATACACTCACAAAATTGTACGAGGCCAAATCACTACACAACAAAATCTTCTTGAAGAGAAAGCTTTACACCCTTCGGATGATGGAGTCGACTACAATGACCGACCACATCAACACACTCAACACCTTGTTCTCACAGCTCACAGCAATGGGGCATAACATAGAGACGGGTGAACATGCTGAAATTCTACTTCAAAGTCTACCTGATTCGTATGATCAACTCATCATCAACTTAACCAACAATCTAGAAATACTAGTCTTCGATGATATTGCAGCTGTGGTTCTTGAAGAAGAAAGCCGGCGCAAGAGCAAAAAAGATACATTGGGAGGCTCACAGCAGGCCGAAGCTTTGATGATAATGAGAGTGAGATCAACGGAACGTGGCCCCAGTGGGAGTCGAAATCAGAGTAGACCAAAATCTAGAAGTAAGAAGAATGTCAAGTGTCATCACTGTGGCAAGAAAGGGCACTACAAAAGGGAGTGTTGGCATCTCAAGAAGAACGAAGAAACCAAAGGAAAAGGTCCTGAGTCATCAAGAACTTAGGGTTGTGTAGCAAACACCTCAGATGATGGTGAAGTTTTATATAGCGAGGCAACAACAGTTCCTGAAGGGAGGAGAAAATTTGCTGATATCTGGCTTATGGACTCAGGAGCAACATGGCATATGACCCCATGGAGAGAATGGTTCCACCAATATGAACCTATCTCAAGATGAACTATGTTCATGGGAGATGATTATCCCTATGAGATCGCTGGCATTGGTACCATCAAAGTGAAGATGTATGATGGTACAATTTGCACCATTCAGGAGGTACGGCACGTGAAAGGCCTGAAGAAAAATCTATTATCTTTAGGACAATTAGATAGTAGTGGATACAAAATCTATGGTCAACATGGGATCACGAAAATAGTTAAAGGTGCGCTTGTGGTGATGAAAGCGGAAAAGATAGCTGCAAATCTGTACATGCTTAAAGGAGAAACACAACAAGAAGGAGAAGTGTCTATTGCATCAGTAAGTTCTTTAGAAGAATCAACGATGATGTGGCACCGTAAGCTTGGTCACATGTCGGAACGGGGTTTGAAGATTCTCGCTGAACAAAAGCTTCTCCTAGGACTCAAAAAGGTTTCATTACCCTTTTGTGAGCATTGTGTCACTAGCAAGCAGCACAGATTAAAGTTCAGCAGTTCTAATGCTAGAAGCAAAGCTATCTTAGAACTTATCCATTCTGATGTTTGGCAAGCACCATTTCTATCCCTAGGAGGTGCAAGATACTTTGTGTCTTTTATTGACGATTACTCCAGGAGATGTTGGGTGTATCCAATCAAAAGGAAGACAGACGTGTTCCCAGTTTTCAAAATATTCAAAGCACTTGTGGAGCTTGAATCTGAAAAGAAGATCAAGTGTTTGAGGACGGACAATGGAGGAGAATATACCAGTAATGAATTTGATAACTTCTGTCATCAAGAAGGTATCAAGAGGCAGTTCACAGTGGCATACACTCCACAACAAAATGGAGTAGCAGAACGGATGAACAGAACCTTGTTAGAACGGACAAGAGCGATGTTGAAAACTGCGGAGATGGCCAAGTCATTTTGGGCAGAAGCAGTGTAGACCGCCTGTTATGTGATCAATCGGTCACCATCAACCGCAATTGATCTAAAAATGCCAATGGAGATGTGGACTGGTAAGCCAACTGATTATTCTCGCTTACATACATTTGGAAGTCCTGTGTACATTATGTACAACGCCCAAGAAACATCAAAACTGGATCCAAAATCCATAAAATGCATTTCTTAGGGTATGCTGATGGAATTAAGGGATACCGCTTGTGGGATCCCACTGCCCACATGGTGATAATCAGCAGAGATGTAGAAGACAAGGTACAAGGAAAAGAAAATTATAGCACTTCAAAAGAGAAACCAGAGACTATTACAGTTCAAGTTGAAGATAAACAAGAACAAGAAGTTCCAAATTCTTCTGAAGCAACACTAGAGCACGAAGAACAAGAACAAGTTGAGTTTGCAACTCCACGAGTTCGACGGTCAACTCGGGAAAGAAGAGAACCAGCTTGGTATCATACTAGATTGGTGGTGAAAGGATTTTCTTAGAAAGAAGGTATTAACTTCAACGAAATATTCTCTCTTGTTGTTCGACTCACAACAGTTCAAGTAGTCCTGGCAATGTATGCTACATTTGACCTATGCTTAGAGCAGTTAGATGTGAAAACTGCGTTTCTTCTTGGAGAACTTGAAGAAGAGATTTACATGCTCCAACCAGATGGATTTGAAGAAAAAGAAAAAGAGAACTTGGTTTGCAGCTTGAACAAATCTCTATATGGTCTCAAACAGGCGCCGAGATGTTGGTATAAGAGATTTGATTCCTTCATCATGAGCTTTGATACAACAGACTCAGTTCAGATCCTTGTGCTTACTATAAGAGATTTGGTGATGGTGATTTCATTATTCTGCTGTTATATGTTGACGACATGTTGGTAGCAGGCCCCAACAAAGATTGTATTAAAGACTTGAAGGCACAATTGGCTAGGGAGTTTGAAATGAAGGACTTGGGACCAGCAAACAAGATTCCAGGGATTGCAAATTTACCGAGACAGAAATAGTAGGAAGATTTGGTTCTCTCAGAAAAACTACTTGAAGAAAATCTTGTGTCACTTCAACATGCAAGATTGTGAGTCAATCTCTACCCTTCTTCCTATTAATTTCAAGTTATCCTTAAGTATGATCCCTAGCAACGAAGCAGAGAGGATGGAAATGTCTCAAGTACCGTACACATCAGCAATGGGTAGCTTAATGTTCGCTATGGTGTGCACAAGACCAGACATGGCACAAGCAGTGGGAGCGGTTAGTCGATACATGGCGGATCCTGGTAGGGAGCATTGGAATGCTGTGAAGAGGATCCTCAGATATGTCAAGGGTACCTCAACTGCTGCATTATGTTATGGAGGATTAGATTTTACTGTTAGAGGCTATGTTGATTCAGATTTTGCAAGTGATCTTGACAAGAGCAAGTCCACCACAGATTATGTGTTTACTCTTGCTAGAGGAGCTGTAAGCTGGGTTTCAAAACTGCAGTCTATTGTGACTACTTCTACGACAGAGGCAGAATACATCGCAACTACAGAAGCTAGCAAAGAGGCAATATGGTTGCAAATGCTATTGGAGGAGCTCGGACACAAACAAGAGAAGATTGCTCTATTTTGTGATAGCCATAGCGCTTTGCACCTGGCAAAGAATCCAGCATTTCACTCAAAGACAAAGCACATAAGAGTTCAATATCACTTCGTCCGTGAGAAGGTGGAAGAAGGAAGTGTGGATATACAAAAAATCCATACGAATGACAACCTAGCAGATATTCTAACAAAGTCGATCAACAATGACAAGTTTATTTGGTGTCGATCCTCTATTGGCCTATAGAAACATAAGTAGTGTGGACATGGCAAAGTAGAAAGGATAGAAGAATTGCAAAAGTGACTTTAAGTGGGAGATATGTGGAGGTAAAGCCACTTGTGCCTCTTGCTTCATGCTTAAGTTCTTGATACGCATGATATTCTTGATAAAAATGGTGGCTTACTTCATGCTTAAGTTCTTGATAAGCATGATGTTCTTGATTAGTCAAAATTTGTGACTTACTTCATGCTTAAGTTGTTGATAGGTCAAAGATTATAGCTTACTTTCCAACATATAATAGTTGTAAAGATTGCATTTACAACTCATCTATAACTAAGTTTCTTAAGCTTTAAGAAGCTAGTTGTAACCTCCTCTATCTAGTATAAATAGAGGTCTTGTGTAATAGAGTTGTAATCCCATGTTGTTGTGAGTGAAAACAGAGAGAAAGAGGGAGAGGAGTTTAGAGAGAAAAAAGAGATTTCTCCTAAAACAGATTCCTTTGTTAGAGTGTATTTCCTCCTATTATAAGAGAGAGGGTATTCTCAATTGTGCCCTCCTTATTGCAGAAGAGAAATTGTTGTATCATTTTGTTGTAGTAAAATACTTCTACAATTTGCCTATCATCTTGTGCTTCACTTGTTTTCATAGTTTCTACTTCAGTTGTAATTGGGTGCCCTGTACCACAATGTTCCTAACACCGACTTGTTACGTTTATGATTGGTGGTGTTTGTAGGGAGGGGAATGTGGAAATGGTGTTGTATTGTTGGGATGAAATAGAGAGAAATGAATATCTGCTGAGTATGATACATCGATTGATGCTTATTATAAGTTGAAGAGGATAGAGAAGAGGTGTTTCGGATTATTGAGATCAATGGAATTGAAGGGTTTGGATAAAAATGGGATTTCTTACAATATGGTTATGGATGAATTGTGTCGCAAAGGGAGGATGAACGAGACAAGTCAGGTTCTTGAGGAGATGAAATGAAAGGGTTTTGTTCCTCATGAAGTGACTACTAGTACACTTATTAGTGGGTGTTCCAAGCTAGCAAAGGTAATTACCATCAAGCACTTGTTTTGCAAGAGGAGATAAGCCCTACCTCCGCATCTCCAAACGTTATCGATCACTTACACAGAATTGATCAATGCCATGTGCAAGGCTAAGAATCTGAATCAAGCAATAGATATTTTTGATCAAATGCCATGTAGAGACTTGTCCAAATGAGAGGGGGTATACCACGTTGATAGTTGGATTCTCCCGACAAGGGTTCTTGAATGAAGCTTATGGTCTTCTGAATGAAATGGTTGGGAGTGGATTCTCACCTTTGATTATGACTTGCAATGCCCTTATCCATGAATTTTGCTTATTAGATATCAGGAAGAGTCCACGGGAATCATACAAGATACGGTAGAGAAAGGGTTATTCCCTGATGTAGTAAGTTTTAATACTATTATCACAGGGTTTGTCAACATCAGGAATTGGACAGTTCGTTCCAAATGAAAATGGAGATGGTGGAGTAGGGTATATCACCCTCTGATGTTACCTATTCATCACTAATTCAAGGTGTCTGTCAGCATAGGAGACTAGCTGTTGCTTGCGATCTCCTCGGATAAGCATGGGTCTGTGTCCTGAAGATTTCACTATAAAAACGCAAGCCACTATAATTTCACTTCAGTATTTTTCTATACCAGCAATCCCTTGTTCCTCCATTGACATGTTTATCGGCCAATCAATTTATGAAGATTACTGCATTCTACTTAACTTGCTGCTGGAAGGTTTTGATGAACGTAAGTAATTACGTTGATTGTTTTTCATTCAGTTTCTTTTCGTTGGCATCACTTGATAGGTAGTGGCTTTTGTGTTGTTTTATACTCTAATACAAGATTTTCACACTCATTTTTTTTTTTAGAAATAGACAAAATTCATTAATAACCAACACGATTACAAAACATTGGAATGACTGGTTGTGGTATCAAACCCACGACACACATTCATAACCTGATTAATAGTTTATTCGATGATATAACAAAGAAATTAAGATTTCTACACAAAAATATGTTGGAAGTCCTGGAGGCAGATATCTTTTGCTGAGTTACATATATGTACAGAATCAATGACTCTTGTTTCTCAATGGCTAGATGATGAAGATTGATTACATTCCTGTTTTTCTCACCAAACTGAACTCATTTGAAGAACAACCATTACAGAAAATTGATGGAAACATCCTCACAATTACACTAGACACATAAGACACTACTAAATAATCCATTACACATTAGCTTTTTCCCTCCTTTGCTCACCACCAAAGACCCATCACAGTATTGGTGAATTAATACCCTATCCTCAGTCTTCTTCTTTATTCTTATTATTGCAGGCCTTTTTACTACAGTTCTTACAGCAAGGACATGGCTTCCAGACTAAGCATAGACTTTTTGTAGGGACTTTGAGGATGCTGCTAGGTGTTTTCATCTTTTTCTATGTAACTAAATTACTGCTTTCTGACTGCCATTGCATTTCCATCTGTCACTTCCTTTCCGGTTGCTACTTGCATTTCAGGATTTGAACTGCATTGTCTTCCTTCCTGCGCAAGGAAGAGAGTGCATTTAGTAATGTACCATTAGAACGAAAGAAAGAAAGAAAGACAGAGAGAGAGAGAAGAAGAAGAAGAAAGAGGAGAGCGAGGAATGAAGGCTCCAGAATCCATGCTTGATGTTGTCCTTTTCACCTGAAAAATTAAAGGAAAATGAATAGTAAACCCAACTAAAAGCTAACCCAGAACGATGACATAAAGAATTGAAGGACTAAACAAACATTCAAGAAAAGGAATAGACGAGGGAGAAAGGGAGGCGAGAGATAGAGGAACGAAGGCTCCAGAACCCATGCTTGATTGTAAATGCTAGGAAGAACGTGAATCTGGATGACGGGGGATGATAGACATGTTGCAATCCTTACTAGGCATAAATCAAAAATTCACTCAGAAAGCACAATTTTGGTTACGCAGTGAAAACCTCAACTTCTGAGATTAAAAACACTGCGGGGCTCTTACTCTTGAGAAACCAAATAATGGTTATTTACAAACACATATAGCTCTCTACGCGGCTACAATCTCTAGACTCACTAAAGAGGTGCTTGTCTTGAATCTTGACCTTCTTCTTCACTTAAATGATTTGCAAATATCGTTCCTCTTGCAACACCAATCTTCTCTACTGATCTCGAGAGAATCAATGCATGTATATGAATGAAAAATGAAACACTTAGACGCGGAACAAATGTTTCATGGACTCCTATGGAACTCTTTCTAAGCAAACAAGACACAATAATTCTTGCATCAAAATCTCTCCACAATCAACGCTGCTTTTCTGAATATATTGAGGAGAAAATAAATTCTCAACAATTAAGACTTAACCCTAATTGGACTCCTAATGGGAAAGATCTTTTAATAAAAGATATCCAATTAAAATAAACAAATCCTAAATCACCTAGGACTTCAAAAGCTTGATTTTATCAGTTGGAAAATATCTTTGTAAAATAAAATCTAAAAACCAAAAGATACTTTCCAAAATCGAATTTCCTAAAACATAGGACTAACCCGACGGACTCGGGGATTGCAACACATGTTGCAATGTGTTGCAATCCCGTGATTATGCATGAGATGCAATTACCCGAAATTCTCCGAGATCAACTTTGATGAACTTTGTAGGCTTCTTCAGTGCTTTGTATAGGGATGCCAACACATCAAGTATAAACCTTATACCTACATTGATGTCGTCCTTTTCACCTAAAAATTTAAAGGAAAATGAATAGTAAACCCAACTAAAAGCTGACCCAGAACGATGACATTAACGAATCGAAGGACTAAACAAACATTCAAGAAAAAAAAATGGACGAGGGAGAGAGAGAGAGAGAGAGGCAATCAGAAAAATGGAATAGTAGCCCAAATCCTGTCGAAAATGTCACTTGGCAAGGAGGCCATGAGTGCCACCATTGCTATGATCAGAACCAGAGCAAGAACCCATTTCTTGGAAAAGAATCGTCTGTTCTTGCTCCTTTTCTTTTCCCGCTGGTTAAACCTAGCCTGACTGGAAGCACGACGGTCTTCTTCAATCTTCTCCAGCTTTTCTTGACAGTTTGCGAGTTGCTTCTCGTATTGCTGTGTAACTCTTTTCAAAGGTCAATTCCTCTGAGCAACAGCTTCATCTTGGTAGTTGGAAATCAATGTCGCAACCGCCATGAATAGAAATCGAGGAACGAGAGTAGAAATCCAGGGACGAGAATCAGAGTAGTCAAAGAACAAAGAAAGGGAAAGAGCGACAGAAATAGAGAGAGAACGAAAGAGAGACGAATAGAGAGAGAAATGATCTCGAAAACGTTTAATTTATAGATAAATTTCTTGTTTGTACATGAATTTACATAATTGCTCCTCAACCCAATTAACAGGCTCAACCCAATTTGTAGGCCAACCAAGTAGTGGCCCATTGCCATAACGGCATAACTTGTAAGGTCAAATGATTTCGCAAAAGCTTATATTTTATTTTCCTTGCTACTGTTACTCTAAACTCTAAATCCTAAACAGATTGTTTGTTCTGTTTTTTTTTTTTTTTTTTTGGGTTTTTGTCCATTTACCCCATTTCTAGAGATTTTTTTCCCACTAACCCCATTAAGTTTTTTTAATTCCTTCTTACCCAAAATACTCTAAGAGCAACTCTAACAGCTTCCCCATATTTTAGTTTTTCTCTATTTTAGGGAAAAACGAGCCTGTTTTGCTTCAACAGATTCCCTATAACTATCTCCATTTTAGGGAAAGTGGGGAGAGAGAAAACAAAATTCCCTAAATTTACAGCAATCTCTAAAATTTTAAGGAAGAATTTGGAGATTTTAGAGATTGCTGTAAAATAGGGAATCTGTTGGAGTTGAAGAAAAAAAATTGCTTAAAGCTTTGACTTTTGCTTCCCTATAATACAAAAATTATGGACAAGCTGTTGGAGTTGCTCTAAGGAGGTATTCCCTAATACCCCATTAAGATTTTTTTTTTGTTTTTAAATTTATTTTAATACCATTTTACCCTCACCCCTTTGTTACTTAGAGAGAGAGAGAGAGAGAGAACATGGAAGAGAGAGAAACCATAGGAGACTTTGCCAGAGCCCGGTCACCGGCCCCGGAATCCGGTCAACTTTCGCCGGATTCCAGTCACCGGCTGCCGCCCACCAAAATTTGCTGAAAATCTCACCGGAAAGGTTTTTTGCCTCCAATAGACCTCTATTGCCCCAATAGTCTATTGCCCCCTAATAGACGTCTATTGCCCCCAATAGACGACTATCAGCCATGTATTGGCCCCCAATAGACGACTCTCAGCCATGTATTGCCCCCCAATAGAACTTTCGTTTGCAGAATAAAAACTAATCTTCCTAAAATTAGACAAATAAAAATTTGATTAAAGAAAAAAAAATGAAGAGATTACATTAATTTAAAACATCTATTGCCTCCCAATAGACGTCAATTGGCCCCAATAAAACATTTTTTTCTTTCTTTCTGGGCTTCTGCCATATTTTACCACCAAAAAAAGAAAAAAAAAGAAAAAAAAGAAACTGATTTGGGTCAAGCACCAACAAACCCGACCCAATCAAGGACCCGGTCGGAGTCGCAGCAGGTATAGCGGTGGAGAGAGAAAGGCCGAAAAGCTCTTATCCATCTCTCTCTTCAGAATCGGAACCGGAAGCCTCCGGTGTTGTGCTGGACGTCGAACTCAGTGGCTCCATTTTCGATCTTTGGCTGGCGAAGGCAAAACCTTCTGAAACCAGACTGGAAGAAAGCCTCCATGGCGCGGCAGTGCAGGCGTCGTGCTGTGGGGGAGGGAGGAAGAGAGAGAGAGAGAGAGAGAGAGAGAGTGAGTGTTTTCCGATCTGCATCGGAGGATGAGAGAGTGTGCAGATTGAAGGGATGAGAGAGACAGAGACGACGACGGGGGCAAACTAGCCAGTGACGTCGTTTGTTCGATTCCAACGAGGAAGGAGCGACGGGGATAGAGAGAGAGAGCCGACGTCTGGTGTGAGAGAGAGACTGGATCTGAGGGAGGAGAGAGATTAGACTATTAGAGTGGCATCATGTAGTTTTTTAATTAGGTGAAGGGTAAAGTTGTCATTTCTCTTTAAATAGGGTTAGTGAGAATAAAAATCTATTGCTGGGGTAAGTGGGATAACTTTGGCTCATTTTGGGGCTTTTGGTCAATGACCATTTTTTTTTTCTCTAATCTATTATTAATGGGACAAAATTATACATATTATGTGAGACGATCTAAAAATAAATTAAACAAGAAACTCAATTTCAGATACATTAAAATCAAGGTCCACAGGAAACATGTCTCCTCCACCCAACTCTAGGCTTTTCAAATGTTTGAATTCAGGTAAGAATGATGAGTTAGCTCTTAATTCTGCTTCATAAAAAAAAATTTAAAAATAAAATAAAAAAGCCACCAATCCACATACACCTCAGTAAAATAACCACACCACCATCACTATGCCGCTTGAAATCCCAAACATACAACAACCTCGACCAAAGCAGTAACCCATTGGACCCTGACAAACATTAATTGAACCACCGAAGCAAAGGCGGAACCGCCACCACCATTGAAATCAACATATATATCTACTTAAAATAGTTTTTAGTATCTTAGCATCACATATTTCTTTTTCTAATATCTTAAAATTACATGTTATATATCAACTCTACAAAAAAAAAAAAAAAAAAAAAAAACATGGAGTACAGATTGTAAATTAAGGACCGTGAATTTCACTCTCCTTCACAAATTGGATTGTGTTCTATATATTACACTAGGTAGTTGCCTGCGAGATGCTACGGGTTACTGGTTTTTTATTTTCCCCTTCATTTTGTATGTAATAGAGTAACAATCATAATCTAAGTAACGTTATTTGAAGATGTTATTATTTTACATATTATAAAAGCTAGTATTGTTCCTTGTATACAAATTCCAAAAGTGATTAGTTGTCACCAAAATATCCTACTTTTTTAGTTCGAACCAACTACTTCACATGAGTTCTTCTGATGTTCTATCAGTTGGTTCCTCTACTGTTGACGCATCTTCTGTGTTGATGAGATGCAATGCGCTGTCATTGAAACATTACATAATAAGAGGAGATAAACTGAATAAAACTGTACATGGAATATGATACAGAATCTGAACGAACAATAAGTTATAGATAACAGCAACACATGAAACGTAAGAACAAGGTAAAGAGGGAGCTGGGAAATGAGGCTGAGATAAATAGAGCATGGATGAAATGATTAAACTATCTCCTGCCTAAGGTAGAAGTCAATTGAATTCTCGTGTTATAATCCTCAGATTAGAGCCTTAATATATAGAGGACTTGGAATAAAGGGAAGGAAATCAAAAGCTAGTACTCTCCCAGGCCATATACATAAATGGCTAAAAATAAAAGGCTAATAAAGTCTAGGTATATAGTACAGAAATGCTATGCCGGCTTACATATTTAACGTGACTTTTTGCTGCTACATTTTGCTAACGAGGAGTTCTGTGCTTTTATGTCACTATATGATGAAAATATGTTACCTTGTAGATGTGGAAATTTAATTATATTCATGTATTTATTCCACCTACCACCATACTCACAAGTTTAAGAACCAATTTACAAATGCTACAATAAATATGTTGTTATAGTGGTAAACCTTCATTTGTAGAGCAAATAGAATATGTGTCCACATTAATCTCGATTGTGTAATTGGAGTATTATCTTGTGTAATGTCATTCATTGATAAGATAATTACATCTTTGTTTTTTGGTTTTTTTTTTTTTTTTTTTTTTTTGCTGAAATGGGGTTTGGAACTTAGTCACGCTGAGAGACTCAGTCCCACGCCCATAAGATAATTACATATTTGACAATACATATTATGATATATATAAGTACAAATGTCGAAATTTGAATAGGTAACCCGCAACTTTTTTGTAAGGCATGTTATAATTCCCCATGGATTAGTTGATAGACTTCATAATAACAATGGGAGCAAGAATGGCGTAGTCACAGTTTGCTCTGGAAGTGGAATTGAAGTTGGTCTATGGCCTCAGAGAAGAAGGTAATGATGTTGAACTTAAGGTAAATGATGAAGCTTCACGATGACTATCAAATCTTCTTTAATGGAGACTGCAAGTCATATTTGTTAGAATCAACAACCAATAGCGATAAAGAAGTCTTGTTGATTCATTTCTTTTTTTTTTTTGAGCAGAAAAGAATCCATTAATAACCAAAAAACTTACAAAGCATTGGAATAACCGGTTGTGGTATCAACACCACGACACATATTCCTACCAAGATCCATAGTTATGGGTCCGTCACTAATAGTAACGTCCATGAACCGAAAAGGTCCAACCCCTAACCAATTTTTCCGCCTATCACCCCAGGCTACAAAGAACGATAACCAATCCCGAGCGTCACGATACAACCTCGTCACCAACATCCAGACGAACCACTCCACCCTCTTCCACACCGTGTCCATAAACCGCCAGACCACGTGCAAGGGAAATCCACCTTTCCGTTGATAACCAACCAGCATCGAAATTATAACATATTGTTCCCAGGAGTAACACCATATAGATGGCTCCACAACACGACCAGAACCTCCAAACCCTAGCTCAAAAGAGTAGGGACGATTTATTCGACCTAACCAAAAACCTGAAACTAAAACCCTAGTAAAAAACTGAAAGAAACTATCATGATTGACCATCCCTTCAAGCACCAGACCAAAGCTATGACAAATAACTTCCCTCTCTCCAATTTGCCCGCCGGCAGACCACCGCCACAACTCTTGCCCTTCGAGCTCACCACCCCAGAGGTACCCATTCAACACCGCAAGCCACACCGATTCACCTGCCTGTCGTCGACCGGATCCAGATCTGGAAACACATCCACTCCAATCCAATCCACCGAGAAACAAGAATGGAATCGCCGAGCACTTCCACCTCGGAATGAAATCGCTCCACCCATCTGTGCCTATCCTCCCGGGAGCCCGAACCCACAGCTGCAAACATCGCCGATCGACCCACCTCCTAACAGAGATCAGCGCCATACGATCCATGGCAAGCCGCCGCCACGATCTGGCCTCTGACCCCTTGCTCCAAGCCTGCACCGCCGCCGAATTCCTCCTCCCCGCCTGCGCCTCTGCCTGAGAGTAGAGAAGAATCATGCCAAGCCCCGACCACCGCAAAGAAGACAAGATCGAAGGTCCCAAGACCCCCATCTCCTGTCCGGCAACACCTGCCATTCGTCTCTGAGGCGGGAAGCCCCGATCGACGAGGAGGCGCCGCCGGACGAGCGACCACTGCTCCTTCACTCTTTCCAAACCCTAGTTTTCTCTCCTGTTTTCTCTCCTGTCTAATCTTGTTGATTCATTAAACGCTTCAGGTCTACACAAATGCAATTCCTTCTGAGTTTCTAAAACGGCTGCCACCATGCATTCCGAGACGGTGCCACCATGCATTCCGAGATATTTGGACTAGACCACATGATCTTAGGTACAAAATAATCGGCATCACCCATTCTTTTGTTGCTTTTTGGAAAGATGGAATAGTGTTTAAGGAAGGAATAGTTGGTGTGGGCTCAGAAATCAGATTGTATAGGAACATATCAAAGCTGAGTCCATTTTCTTGTAAAAGGATCAACCAACCTTTAGAAGACGCTCGAAACTTGAACTCCCCTTGTCCTCGGAATCGCTTTCGGAAGTCCAAGTTCACGATAATTACGACTAAATTGGTTATGCAATTGAAAATATCAATCAGAAGTTGGTATTTAAACTTTTAAAGACTCGACTATATATATATATATATATATATATATATATATATATACCTATATCAGGGCTTCTTGGGTGCGGACGTCCGTACCGTGCGGACGGTACGGATTTCCCGTTTTCCCCCACTTTCCGGCCACATTTTTATATCTTAACCGTCCAGTTTTTAGGTCATAATGTATAGATCACCTCTGCAAAATTTCAGCCAATTTGGTGATCGTTAAGGCATCCAAAACTGCAATTTACCATTATAAATACGAACGGTTCCGGTTTGACATATTCGGTCCGTTCGTGTAAATTGCAATTATGGATGCCTTAACGATCACCAAATTGGCTGAAATTTTGCAGAGGTGATCTATACATTAGGACCTAAAAACTGAACGGTTAAGATGTAAAAATGTGGCCGGAAAGTGGTCAAAAACAGGAAATCCGTACCGAAATTTCGGTACGGACGTCCGCACCTGAGAAATATCATATATATATATATATATATGCATATCCAAGCTGGATTATGAATCTGAATCCAAGCAGGATTAGATAAGTACGTATCAGTCACTTTCAAAACAGAAAAAAAAATTATTAGTGTACGCGATGAAACATATCAAGCAATCTGCTATCAAACATGCTTACTTGGTTACCGAGTGTTCATCAGTATAGTCGACAGGCAAGGTGAAAAATTGTAAATTAAGCACATATGTCATACTTTATCAATGCATATTTTATACTTTCGTACAGTATCTATTTTAATTTTTTGGCAGCTAATCTTGTTATTGAGTGCTAATAAGTACAGTTGACAGGCAGGGTGAATACTATTTTTGTAATACCCAGCATTGAGACGTTAATAAAAGAATCTGTGAGCCCGGATATCGAGCTTAAGTGACCTAGTTCGATAATTTACTTATCGATCTCAATAAACGTTAAAGCACTGGGAATATTTTCAAAACTTTTCACAAAGTGAAATCTCTAGTTTAAGAGTTGGATAATTAAGTACACGACACGACGAGTTCGTGGAAATTTTCGGAGAATTTTCCGAGTACCCGAGCTATTTATGGTGATTGTTCGAAGTTGTGGAATTTAAGAAATTAAATCAAGAAACGGAAAGTTGATGGAGCGATGAGAGCCATTGATCCACTCACCGCTTGATCAGGACCGTCCATTGTTAAATGGACCAATCTATTTACAGGTGTTGATCAGATCAATCAAGGAGGTTCTAGAATGGGGGAGGGGGAGATAAGATCGATGGGAGGAGGAAGCACGTGGACTCTCGAGAACTCTCTACATCCCTCTCTAAGTATCTTGATAAAAGGAGAAACTTGGGGAGGATCGCCTCATATCTCTCTCAGGGAGGAAAAAAGGGAGAAAGTTCGAGAGAGAGAGAGAGAGAGAGAGGGAATAGGAGAGCTCGGTGCTCTCAGACCGAAGCACTCGCCGACCGAGGAAACCAAGCCACAACGCCGATCTCCGGCCACCGGTCGACGACGCTAGACCCCTAGTCCCTCCGACTACTCGTCGCCGTCACGCCGATGGCTTGGATCAGATTTCGGAGAGAGATTCGAAGCTTTACCGGCGATTTCTGACTTTTCCGGCGTCGCCCCTGTGCACACCAGTCGACTCGCCTCCATCTCCGGTCAGGTATAAGATTGATTAAGCTGGGTCGGGGTGTTACAAATGGTATCAGAGCGGGGAAATGATTTCTAGGGTTTCAACTTTGGGCTGAAACGAATTTGTGGTATGAGTTTCATAATTTTGAAGGTATGCATAACTGATTGCCTTGAATCATTGTTCGTCAATGTTTTGGTTTGGAGGTTGTTTTACTTTTACTCAGTTTCGACTCAAATCTCCAGGAGAACTATTTGGGCTTAGTTTTGGAATCTCTCTGTGTTAGCTCGACTCAGTTTTTGCTCTCATTATATTGTTTTCCTGGTTTAGTATTTGTTGAAGCTTTATTCTGAGACATTTGGTTCTTGTTGCTTGGTTTGGTTTATGTGGGTGAAGAGAGATCAGGAAAGTTTGAATCTTTGCTTGATTTGGGTGTTGTTTGCATGCTGAACTGGGTTTTTACTTTCCCTTTTCTGTGAACTAAAGAAAGATTTACTTTTTGTGTGCCTAGTGTATTCCTAGTTGAAATTGGTCAGCTTGTTCAAGTGTAATTCTGCTTTGTGAAGTTTTAGAGCAAGTTTGAAGAGTTGGAAGAGGCATCTCAGCTCGTTTGTGAAAGATTGCTCTGGGTTTAAATGTTGACACATTTGAGACTTCATTGTGGGTTTTAGAGGAGTTTTTGGGTTGCGTAGCTGCATTTGTTTGTGTAATCTGCTATGGTGATACACCCAAACTGCCCAAACTGGTATGGGGTTTTACTAAACTGATGAGTCATACACAGATCACTTTAATTTGAGCTTTTTTTTTTTTTTTTCACACTAGTGTGTTTCTCTGAACTGAAATTTGGATTGTGGGTAATCCAAATTTATGATTGATCTGCTGATCTTTGCTGCGAATAGTAAGAAGCTAAAAGTAGTAGTACTTACAGTGATAGCTCGGTTTGGTGTGCATTTATTTGCTCACATGATCTTCTGGTCATTCAATATGTGCTTAGAGTGAAACTTTCAGAAGATATCAGTTTTGGTTTGGGTCTCAATTGCCTTTAAATCAACTCCATTGATGCACAATTTTAACTTTTAGTCGTGTGTGTTTAGTTTGAAAAGATGTATAAGAATTTCCTACTTTACATGTTACTGCACGTATATCCCATACTTCTTACATTATTCTGTTTTAATCATTTTGATTGGCTTACAGGAAAGTTAAAGGTAAATTGGTAGTTTCCGGCCACTAATATTATTATAGAGAAGTTGTGCAGAAGTAACAGCTCACAGGGAACTAAATGAGCCTTCATACGTGATTTTGAGGAGTGTACATATTTGTCTATATTATTTGTACGAATGTATTCTTTTCGCTGTGCATTTGTGTATGTAATTATATACATATCCCGTCCCATCAACGAAGCCAGGGAAGGACCTATTAATCTCGGCCGCAAGTAACTTATCAGGTAAACTACTTTCACTTGGTCAATTTACTTTTACCATTGTGATATGCCTTGAGATTCTTAAAATGGGATTTACTTGCATGGTTACTTTGTTTGGATGGGGTTGCAACTGATGCACACTTTTCATATATATGCACATTTTGAATGAATGAACAGGATTGCATATTTGTATGTAATCATCAAATCATTATGAATAAAAAGCGATTCATTTTGTGGCACGAATGTAAAAGCAACAAGTAAATGGACTGAATCTGGTTAGGCCCGGGATATAATTAAGGAGGGATCGAGTTCCCTTGGGTGAAAGACCCGAAACCTGATTGGGGCTCGTGGGACGAGCGGATAATTAAGTAGGGATTGTGCTTCCCTAGGGTGAAAGACCCCAAACCCAATCGGGAATCCGCTTAGTACGGGGTGTGCTCGGTGGCCTTAATGCGAGCAATGGGCTCTAACCGGGAAAAAGAGAAAGAAAAGAAAAAAATTAAGGATGAAAATAGATCTGTGACTTGAGGAATGGCAATGGTCAGTTTGCATTGAAAAACCAGACATGGTTAGAGGTTTTGCGGTTTATGGACAGCAAGACCGGATATGGTCAAGTCTGATCTGAATTGCAATCTATGTGGTATTTATTAAATTTGGATTGAACAGAAGACAATACCAGACATGTCATGTAAAGTTGAGAAATATGGGCACGTGAATTTTGATATGATCAAGTGTCTGAAATTATAGACATAACTCTACTAGTAAGTAGAATAAACCCAAAGTATGTTTAGTAATGGTCCAAAGGTGAAGTACAAGAGGAATAATATTTCGACTCCGGAGAAGCGATTAGATATATAAACGTGATCGTCCTGACCAAAGTAGCCTAAACGGCAAGTTTGATTACCTTGAAAGAATTAAACATAGTATTTGGTCAGGAATTTAAGAAATCAAGATGTTTTTAGGGGACAACTTTTCTACCTCATTTAGAGTGAAAATGGATTTTGACTTGTACAAACAAATTTCATCACCTCTACATCTGATAGCGAGGTGATTATCAGTAAGCAGAATGTTAACAAAAGAATGTTAACAAAAGAATGTTAAGAACTTTTGACACAGAAGTGTAGAATATACCAAAACGAACGAAGGATGCCGAACAAATGCAAACGTGGTGCTCGTTGATATTTGATTATTGTAAAGAATAACTAGATGATATGTTATGTACTTTCGTCGACCTACTTTAAATTTCGAGGACGAAATTTTTTAAGGGGGTGAGTTTGTAATACCCAGCATTGAGACGTTAATAAAAGAATCTGTGAGCCCGGATATCGAGCTTAAGTGACCTAGTTCGATAATTTACTTATCGATCTCAATAAACGTTAAAGCACTGGGAATATTTTCAAAACTTTTCACAAAGTGAAATCTCTAGTTTAAGAGTTGGATAATTAAGTACACGACACGACGAGTTCGTGGAAATTTTCGGAGAATTTTCCGAGTACCCGAGCTATTTATGGTGATTGTTCGAAGTTGTGGAATTTAAGAAATTAAATCAAGAAACGGAAAGTTGATGGAGCGATGTGAGCCATTGATCCACTCACCGCTTGATCAGGACCGTCCATTGTTAAATGGACCAATCTATTTACAGGTGTTGATCAGATCAATCAAGGAGGTTCTAGAATGGGGGAAGGGGAGATAAGATCGATGGGAGGGGGAAGCACGTGGACTCTCGAGAACTCTCTACATCCCTCTCTAAGTATCTTGATAAAAGGAGAAACTTGGGGAGGACCGCCTCATATCTCTCTCAGGGAGGAAAAAAGGGAGAAAGTTTGAGAGAGAGAGAGAGAGAGAGAGGGAATAGGAGAGCTCGGTGCTCTCAGACCGAAGCACTCGCCGACCGAGGAAACCAAGCCACAACGCCGATCTCCGGCCACCGGTCGACGACGCTAGACCCCTAGTCCCTCCGACTACTCGTCGCCGTCACGCCGATGGCTTGGATCAGATTTCGGAGAGAGATTCGAAGCTTTACCGGCGATTTCTGACTTTTCCGGCGTCGCCCCTGTGCACACCGGTCGACTCGCCTCCATCTCCGGTCAGGTATGAGATTGATTAAGCTGGGTCGGGGTGTTACAATTTTACATAGTAGTCCTCTAGTTTAAAAATAAAGAACGAATTGTTAATAATAGCAGAGCACTTGGGCTTTATAAGTTTATATACAGTGCTTAATTGAGAAGTTTACAGTGACTGATAAAAACTCAAGGGGTCATTGTCTAAGCAGAATTAATCTTATTGGTAGTTTATTTTTCATTGTGGAATGCTTTTCTAGCAATTTGATTCTTTACATTGCATGATCTCACCGATTCATCTAAGCACCAGTATATATGAGGCCGCAAAATTTTAAGAGAAATTCTTGACTCTGAACATCGTTTGCAATGTAGAAATGATAATTGACATACATTCAAGCAAATGTATATGCCGTTATTCTTGGTAAATTTTGAAACCATGTATGCTTGAATCATTTCCAAATCTAGTAGGAGTTTAGGACTAAGTGATCAAAAGGTAACAACAAGTCTGCATACTTATGAAGTAATTTATTAATCGTAACTTGGATTACAAGAACTAATGCACAGATTCTTATCTTTCCTAGAGCAATAGTACGTCATAAACTCGGACTGAACCAACTCAGTTGACAAGGTGGAATAGCCAACAAAATCAAGACTTGGAAAGGGTCGCTTAACTTTTCCGTTATCCAAACTAAAGATTCCAATTTCACGAGATATATTTGGTCCAAGAGGTGTCTTACGAGGCAGGCGGATAGCTGCATATCCGCTTGTTGCAAAATAAATGCAATTTCCTTGTAGTTTGAAATCACTATTGCTGGAAAGGACAAGGAAGAGCTATGCTCTGCCAAAAATATTATTTGGTCCCCCAAATTTTGTACTTCACGAAAGTTGCCACACTCGAGGTCAATATTGTATACTATAAACCCCCTTGTCCTCTGATATTCGATTTCCCACTCATTATCATCAACACAGTCGAGCATCAAACAATCGAGCATTTGATGGATCAACAAGATTTCCTTATCGCTATTTGTTGTTAATTCTAACAAGTATGAGTTGCAGCCTCTATTTAAAAAAATTAGATAGTCATCATGATATTCTGTAGTATGACCAATTTCTTTACGGTCGTACACCAACTTCAATTCCACTGTCATTGCCTGATCATCTCCAAAGTTTAAGGAGCGAGCTGCGCCGATGCCATTCTTGGTGAACTTGTTATTACAAGAAATATCAACGGCTGCCACAATGCATTCGGAGATATTTGGACTCGACAACACAACTTTAGTTACAAAATTATCGGCATTATGACCCTTCCGTAGCAAAGCTTGCTGGTAAGATTGGAAAGATGGAATAGTGTCGAAGGAAGGAAGTTGGTGTTGGGCTCTAGAAATCGGATTGTATAGGAACATATCAAAGCTGAGTCCTTTTTATTGTAAAATGATCAACCAACCTTGAGAAGCCGCTCGAAACTTGAATCCGCCTTGTCCTCCGAATCGCTTTGGGTTTGGGAGCTCCAAGTTCACAACTTCACCCTCAGAGAGGCTGGAAAAGGTTAAGTAGTTGGTGTTTGGGGTTTGAGGGTGTACTAATTAACCATGGCAGTTGCGGGGCATTGCGGATGTCAGCTCTCATAACAAGTGAGCTCCAAGACATGCAGACCTTGGCTAAGCGTGTACGAGTAATTAAACCAATTTTCTGTAGAATCTCCTCCATGATGTCTTGTGGTGGTGTCTGCCAGCACCCAACTGACCCATGACAAGTAATTTGGTCGTCGTTGCAGTTCTCTATTTGTTTTTTGAGTAAAACTCACCACTATGGTCAAAACTTTTCTCCACCGGACAAAATGATACCCAACTTTCAAAAGTGATCAAAATGATACCTAAATTTTGAAAAATAAATCAACTTGATACCCAACTTTCAAAAGTGATCAAAATGATACCTAAAGTTTTAAAAACAAATCAATTTGATACCTCAGTTTATTTTTTTTAGGGCTAAATACTGGTTACTACTCTGTGGTTTAGGTCCAAAATCAATTCAGTCACTGGACTTCTAATTTCATCAAAAACACCCATGTACTTTCAATTTTGATCTAATAGGTCCAATTCATTAATATTCTGTTATGGGTTCAAGTTATAGTTGAATTATTTGTTGACAAACTATTTATTTGATAGATTTCTAATAGTGGGACTCACTCCAAAATTGACTATGCAGGCCACCTCAACACCACATCATAAAACATAGGCCATATATGAGCCACGTCAACAAATTAAATACTTAATTGTCGAAAGACTAACAAATTGGATCTATTAGATCAAAATTAAAAGTGCAGGGGTGTTCTTGATGAAATTAGAAGTTTATGGACTGAATTGATTTTGGACCCAAACTACGTAGTAGTTAGTATTTAGCCCCCTTTTTTTTTAACTTCTTTGTTAAATCAAATGCAAAATCAAGCACAAAAATTGAAGTGATTTGTGGTCAGAGGCCATCAATCATCTATAACCCAATCTTCTTCTTCTATAGAATTAAAAAAAAAATCTTCCATTCAATTTCAATTCTACCATCGATCGTAGAAACAAATAAAGTTTGGATGTTTCCCAACTTCTAAAGAAACAAAGAAAAATGGGAAGAGAGAGAGAGGCAGAGATAGAAGAAGAGAATTAACAAAGTAAAATAAAAAATAATTGAAAAATAGTTTTTCTGTAAAATATTTTTAGAGTTAAATACTATTTACTCCCTATACTTATAGGGTTTCATCGTTTCAGTTCCTGACGTTCGAATTTCACCTAAAAACTCCTCGAACTCTCAATTTCCTCCCAATTAGTCCCTGCCGTCAAGCTCCGTCTAAATTGTCCGTTAAATTGCTGATGTGGCATCCATTTCACGTCAAAATGTCTATTTTACCCTCACGGTTTTTTTTTTCTCTGTTTTTTTTCTTTTTTCGTTTTTCTTTTTTCTTTTTTCTTTTTTCTTTTTTCTTTTTTCTTTTTTCTTTTTTCTTTTTTCTTTTTTCTTTTTTCTTTTTTCTTTTTTCTTTTTTCTTTTTTCTTTTTTCGTTTTTCTTTTTTCTTTTTTCTTTTTTCTTTTTTCGTTTTTCTTTTTTCGTTTTTCGTTTTTCGTTTTTCTTTTTTCGTTTTTCTTTTTTCGTTTTTCTTTTTTCTTTTTTCTTTTTTCTTTTTTCTTTTTTCTTTTTTCTTTTTTCTTTTTTCTTTTTTCTTTTTTCTTTTTTCTTTTTTCTTTTTTCTTTTTTCTTTTTTCTTTTTTCTTTTTTCTTTTTTCTTTTTTCTTTTTTCTTTTTTCTTTTTTCTTTTTTCTTTTTTCTTTTTTCTTTTTTCTTTTTTCTTTTTTCTTTTTTCTTTTTTCTTTTTTCTTTTTTCTTTTTTCTTTTTTCTTTTTTCTTTTTTCTTTTTTCTTTTTTCTTTTTTCTTTTTTCTTTTTTCTTTTTTCTTTTTTCTTTTTTCTTTTTTCTTTTTTCTTTTTTCTTTTTTCTTTTTTCTTTTTTCTTTTTTCTTTTTTCTTTTTTCTTTTGACCCCTTCTTCTTTTTTCTCTCTCTCCCCCTCTCCGTCTTTACCCAACTCTCTCTCCATCTTCTTCTTTCAACTAAAGAAGGAGGAGAATCTGGACTTGCTCGCCATAACCTCATGGAGCTCGAAGATGTTGGATGCTTCACCATCCTCATCACCGACGATTATGAAATCAGCGAAAATCCAAACCAAACCATCTTCAGATTCTTACCTTCCCCTAAACCAAATCAAATCCCTATCAATACCAACCTCAACCTAAACCAAATTGATCAAATCCAACAAAGTCCAAATCTTTACAACTCCTCAGATTCTTACCTTCACGAATCGGTCCAGCCCAATCTCGATTCCGATATGTCTTTGTAGGGGAGGCAACCGAAGCGATCCGAGTCGCGACGGGGGACGTGGAGGTCGTGGTGGTAGTGGTGGAAAGACTAGAGTCGCTGATCGGCCATTTGCCTAGAGTTTCAAGGTGGACATTGACTCGATCCACACGGCCGATGCTTGAGCCGGTTGCCGAGAAAGCCTCCTCCTCACCAATCTGGGTTGTGGGATTTGGTTAAGAATCTGGGTTGTGGGATTTGGTTAAGAAAGTGGGTCAAGTACTGCGATGTGGATGTTGTTGGTTTTGGTGTTGAGCTTGAAGAGGTCGAATTACAGAGAGGAGATCAGAGGAGCAAGAGAAAGTCTTGGCCGATTACGTCGTTTAAGGTCCTGGGCCGCATGCGCTCCGACAAGGGCTGGTAGTGGGCCGCGGTGGTTGCGGGTTTATTCGAGGTAGTGGGCGGCGGGGTTTCCGGGACGAGAAGTTTGCAGCGCTTGGGGAGTTGGGGTGGACTGTTGTTCTTCTGGTTCTTGTTTGTCTTGGGATTGTGAATTTGTGGATTGGGAGAGAAAGAAGCGATCGAGTTTAGGTTGAGAGGTGGCGGTGGGAGTGGAGGTGGTGGTGGAGGAATTGCGGTTGAGAATCCAATCGGTGGTTTCGATAGCTGAGTTGCCGCCGGTGGAGGCGAAGGCTTCGGTGGCGAGGTCGTTGGGGAAGCCCATGCTTAGCAGCTGCTCCATTTGCATCTCCACATGGTGGGAGAGCAAGGGTAAAAAGAAAAAAGGAAAAAAAAAAAAAACAGAGAGAAATTTAAAAAAATAATAATAATAAAATCAATGATGAGGGTAAAATAGACATTTTGACGTGAAATGGACGCCACGTCAGCAATTTAACGGACAATTTGGACGGAGCTTGACGGCAGGGACCAATTGGGAGGAAATTGAGAGTTGAAGGACTTTTTAGGTGAAATTCGAAGGTCAGGGACTGAAACGACGAAACCCTATAAGTATAGGGAGTAAACAGTAATTAACTCATATTTTTATAACCCCATAAAATACTGCACCACTCGTGATCAATTTTAACAAAAAGTTACAAAAAATTAAATCGATGTATCAAATTGATTTGTTTTTAAAACTTTAGGTATCATTTTGATCACTTTTGAAAGTTGGGTATCAAGTTGATTTGTTTTTTAAAATTTAGGTATCATTTTGATCACTTTTAAAAATTTAGGTATCAAAAAGTTGAGTATCATTTTATTCAGTAAAGAAAAGTTTTGACCCTAGTGGTGGGTTTTACTCTTGTTTTTTCTTACCTGGGCGCAGATATTTTGTGTTCATGTAATTGCTTGAAGGAAACAGACCTGGTGAACCAGCTGAGGTAGTTTCCCAGGTTACTGTAAGACAAATATAGAGAGAGCATGACCATCTTTGATTAATTTGGTTATGCAATTGAAAGTATAAGCAACACTCGAATTGGGATCTTTGTATTTATAGATGGCTATATATATTTACATCCAAGCAGGATTCTGAATTCGTATCCAAGCAGGATTAATTAGGAAGTCTCACTCTTCTAGTGAGTGATTCGTAATTAATTCCGTATAGGGCCGGTTTGGTCTATATTCAAACCTTAACATATTGTTTGTATTGAGGTAATTGAGATTTGGGTGTTTACTATAAGAATTTGAGGATGTTTACTATTTTACATTAGTATATGATATAATTCAATAATTTTAACCATTGATCCTTTAGCTTCATATGTAAGAAATGTGTCTACAAAAAATCAACCAAATCCATAATCATTTGGTCACTCAAAATTATGCAAACAAATGTAGTCTGGTAGATAAAATTAAAACATTGTGTTAATCAAATGGTTTAACATTTCCCGATTTGGCTAATTTTTTTGTATGATTCATATGTGTGTATGTAACAAGAGTATGAATGGTTTAGATTATTAAACTACATGTTAAAACTAAAAACATGGTCACATTTCAAGTTTAAGGAGGTCCTTTCTTGATCATTCCTTATATATATAAGGACCTCCTTAGATTTTTTCTTGAATAGACTCACTTTTCGATCGCATATCTACATCTCGACCGTTCAGTTTTTAGGTCCTAATGTATAGATCACTTCTGCAAATTTTCAGCTAAATTGATAATCGTTAAGGGTATCGAACTGGATTAAATCAATGAACCAACCGAATCTGTCCAACCTGAACCGTGTTGGAACTTGAGCATCGTGTTGATGGATGCTTAGATATTTTGACAAGGTCAAGCCTTCAAAGCACGCCCATGATAGTCCGTAGTCTTGATCCTAAAAAAAGTCATCTTCATCTAAAGGATGATGACGAAGATGTGCTAGAGGTAGAAGTGCCATAAGTGCCCTACTTGAGTACAATAGGGGCATTATTGTACTTAGTTCAATACACAAGACCAGACATTTCATTTGCAGTGAACTTGTTAGATATGTATAGCTCTGCTCCAACGCGACGTCATTGGACTGGTGATATAGGTTTGTTCTATTCCTACAGAGAGATGATGGATTCAGACCCATCACACACCAAGAACACCGCCAACACTAGCCTGCATCCTCTATTCCCATCCCAAAACGACATTACTGTTTTGGAAGGTTTTGCTGATTCTGGGTATTTCTCTGACCCACACAAAGGTCATTCCCAAACTAGTTATGTGTTCGTCATTTATAAGACTGTGATATCTTGAAGGTCTACAGAACAGACCATGGTCACTATATATTTGAATCATGCAAAGATTATTGCTCTTCACGAAGTGATTCGTGAATGTATATGTGATTGGATCCATAATTCCGCGTGTTCAAAGCAATTGTGGTTTGAAGTCTACCACAGATTAACCTACGAGCATTTATGAGGATAATGCTTATTGTTTTGGACATGGAGCGAGGCTACATCAAAGGCGACAACACCAAGTATCATCAGCAATAACATACTCTCCTCAAGATCAAAGTGAACTAGGTTCAATCTGAGGACAATGTGGCATACTTGTTCACTAATTCATTACCTAAATCCACTTTCGAGAAACATGTTGGTAGCATCGTTTGAGGGAGACAGGGAGTTATCCGAATTCCCAAGACCGTAGTCATCAAAGGGATATGCAAACATCAGGGAGAGATGTCTACATGTATGGTCTCAAAACGTGAAGGGTGTGTTGTACTCTTTTTCTCCTTCAACTAAGGTTATTTTTGTCCCAATAGGTTTTTGTTACTCAGCAAGGTTTTTGATGAGGTAACGAGAGAAGCACCACGTTTGGGCGACACAAGGGGGAGTGTTTAAGGACATCGAGTTTGTGTGTCTGGCCCAAACTCTAATTACTTCTCTAAGTTGTAATAGAGTTAGTCTTACCAATATCTATTTCTTTCATTGATATTTCAATCATTGTATGATTCAGTTACCTTGTAAGACGCATATTCTTTACTTGTAATCCTTTATATAAAGAGACCCTTATTATCAATGAAAGTGCAACTCATTCTCTCCCAATTTTTGATTTCCTAAAACATTGCTTAAATTGTTTATAGTAACGACCTAAAGAGTAAAGACTCTACATTCTTTAGGTAACTTTCTCTACCCCCACGCTCATTGGTTGTGTAGATATTTCTAGTAAAAATAAAACAAAAATATATGTAGGCTACTACTGTACAACTAGAATATTTTCTATAGTTCTGTAAAACATTGAAAGCAACCTAATCTATTAAGAAAGTTATAAAAAAAAACATAAATAAATAAAAATACTATATATGTTGCCTTTGAAATTTGTAGCACACTAATCATCAGCAAGGAAGCTACATCTGAAATGTACTTGTCTATTAAATTATCAAAGAATACAACATGATTATAATCCTGTCTTGTATAAGCTTCCATTGATCGGTAAGTTGCTTTGTGTTTAAACCGATCTTTAAACACATCTATCAGAGTTCAACGCGAGCGGCTACGGAAAATGAATGGCCTATTTTAACTATGACTCATTTTTGTATCAACACAGCTAGGGACTATTATTTGCCATTACAAACAAGAACATATTATATATGATAGCTTCGTAGAAGCATACTTCAACACGCTTACAACTAGAACGCGTATGCAGTGACTTCTGTAATTTTTCTGTTTTCATTGAATATGCTTTTATATTCCTGGACAAAGTGAAACTTACCTGGAAGGAAGCAGGAAGTTGCTGTATGTACGCTCATATATTCCCTCGACATCTCACTTGATCAGTACCGTTCCCAACTCGATCTTTCAGCCTGTTTGCTTATGGATCCACTGACCATTAATCCATCAGCAGTCTCTTCCTCTCCTGCTTTGCCTCTTTCATGGACATATGATGTTTTTTTGAGTTTTAGAGGGGATACACGCAAGAATTTTACAGACCATTTGTACAGCAGCTTGGTTCAGAAGGGAATCAAAACCTTCAAGGATGATGAACATTTCACTAGAAGAGGAGAAGAGATTTCGTGGAAACTACTGAAAGCAATTGAAGAATTGATACGCTCAAAGCAAGCGCATAATTTAACCCTGAAAACATCGTTAGTAGTATAAGCAAATAGGGATCGTTCTATTCCGGGGATTGAGGGTACACCTGTCATTGTCAAACAATTAAACAATTAAAATTAAAACAAAGTATAATATTCACAAATGTATTCACAAAATATAAACATTTTACACGAAAAGGGGGGATTTTGTTTTTGGTTTTTTCGAAAATGAAACTAAGTTAACAAAAACAATTAAAATGAAAAAACATAAAAATACGAATGGAATGAAGGAACAAAGATCAAAACCGAAACTTATGATTAAAATTGATTCAAACCCTAATATTGTTCATCTAAGTCATGAGAAAGGAGTTGATCATGTGAAACATTCGAAAGCAAATGAATTCCCATTTTTTACTTTTCAATGCTAATTAACCTAAGCGAAAGCACCTAGATTAATCCTATCAAACATGCAATCAAACCCTAGAAAGCTAGTCAATCATGTCATGTTTAACGCATTACACATAGAGAAAGGCTATCAACTCAAGTGTACAACTTAGTATGGAAAAGTCCACCTAATTGCAATTCTCTTTAATTAAATTCGATCTTTGTACAAAACCTTTACTACTTTGATTCAAGTTTACACAAAACGAAAAGTCGATTTCATGTTCTTAAACCTAGCACCATTCATATCGAAACCCTAAGTGTTTGCAACCACATAAGATTAAAATACAAAAGTTATCTATAACGCAAATTTAATTAAACAAACCCACATAAGCAACTCTCGAATCACAATATATGAATCTGAAAATTCTCAATTAATCATAAAAATTCCAGAAATAATACTTTGTTCAAACATATATGTCAACTAGTTCATAACCAACGAAATTCAAAGCAAAGGTTACAAAGGAGAATAGGATTACACCGTGGATGAAGATGAGATGGATGATTCACGTTGTGGATTCTTGAAACTCGAAAGCAAGCTTCAAGGATGGCTATGGATGGAAGTGCTCACGGCTTCTCTTCTTCTTCTTTGGCCTTGCTTGAACTCGTGGAGATGACTAAACTTGAAACTAGAGGATGGAAAGGAAAATGGAAAGGAAATGGAGAGACAAAGAAAATGGAATGGATGAAGGAATGTCTTTCTTCTTTGTTGTAGCCTCTATTTATAGGCTACCAAGCAAAACTATTTGGATTTAAACAAATGATGATATGTTAGGTTTGAGCATTTAAACATTAATGGAATTTATTAGGTTTGAGTATTTAAACACTAATGGAATTTGTTAGGTTTGAGTCACTTTCTACTCATTTTTCCTTCAATTAATTCTCCACCAAGACTTCAGATTTTGCCCGTGACTTCTTCATATGAAATGATCCATCATGAGTGTAGATCATTCTGTAAAATTTTCAGAATTTATCTCCATGTGTTTGGGCCGGAATTTCTGCTGGACTCCTTACAGGTCCAGTTTTCCAGTTTTGCTTCTGCAGAAAATTGGGCTGACTGTTTGAAGGCCTTCCACTTCTTTTTGGCTCTTGCACTCTTCATAAGAAATGTTTCTTAGGATGTCTAGAATGGATCTGGAAGGTTTCAGCTCATTTGAAGTTCATTTGGTCAGGTGGTCGCTCCTTCTTCCTTGCTTGGCTTGGTTTCTCCTAGCCGGAGTAGGAAAATGTGTAAAGTTGACCTTTTTAGTGCATTTCCATTTTTCTCCATCATTTTATGGACCTAACACTTATTTCATCATCATCTACTCCAATGTACCTAAAAATAAAAATTGAATTAAAAATCGATTCGTTAAGGAATTAACTAAGCAAAATGTGAGGAATTAACTATTAAAATACCACATTAAAATGCTCCTATCAAATTCCCCCACACTTAGCTTTTGCTAGTCCCTTAGCAAAATCAAAAACTAACAAACCAAAAAGACTATGACACAAAACAAAGAAACCAACGAAAAAATTGACTAAGTATGGAAACAAAAACACAAAGACTCAAAGAAACCAAAAACGTAAAACACAAAGCAAAACACAAAGAAAAAAAAAAAAAAAAAAAAAAAAAAAAAAAAAAAAAAAAAAAAAAAAAACGTCACACATAAAAGAGTAAATTCAAAGACAAAGACCATGATGTTGACATCACAAAGACCTCTATTGCCCTTTAACATATTGTCTCAGAAATCTCATACTTTCAAGACACCAAGATTAGCACTTAACCAAGAATCACATCATCAAGATATTCAAGAGGTAATTACAAAATATAATCCACATATAAGCATGTAAGACTTGGGAGTAAACAATGGTGGTGAGTGGAGCTCAACATATTTCAAACAAGTCATGATTCAAACCTCACATGGATATATCACTCTTTCTTCTCTAAGATTCAAGGCTCATGCTTAAAAGCTTATAATCACTCAATTATATGTGAGAGAAAATATTTTGAGGCAATCAAATAGCTCACATATATAAGAAACAAAAAGCACTTTGTGAATATAATTTTTTTTTTTTTTTTTAAAAGATCTCATGAAAGATATCAACTACTTGCACGAATGGACCCAAGCCATATGTTCAACTCTTGTAACTCATCTCCACATCAAAGGCTGTCCCATCTTAAGGATCAAGAAGGTCTTCTCAAAGGTTGTAATGGGGCTAAGGCTCAAGGTTTTAAGAAATGAAAGGGTAAGGAATTTTAACAAAGTATCCTAAAAACCTAGCAGAGCTCATGTTGATGTAGAGAGACTTCTAGAAATCCACCAAGGCATAACGTCATACTCATGAGGCTTTATAAAAGGGCTTAATGTCTTCATCTTCATTCTAAACTCCCTTTGATTCTAGTGAATTGGACAAAGACCAAATTTTTCGATAGTGGGCCTTCAATTCAAAACAATCTCCAAACTCACCAAGTATGGGGGACTAAAATCCATAAACATTCTTTTTTTTTTTATATTTTTTTATTTTTATTTTTTTTAATTTTTTTATGGACAAGTCTACCCCCACACTTGAATTTTCACCTCTTCTTAATCCTTGTCACCATCATGTAGTAAGTCTCAAAAGATAGCTCCACTAAGTTTTTAGAACAAAGGGTAGGATTATAACTATACTAAGGTTCAGGGGTTAAGGATTTTTAGGGTGATGAAAGAAAAGGCTTAATGTAGGCTCAAAGGGGTTTATCTAAGGGGGTCCCACGACGGGCACAAATAGGGACACAGGCTTATTTGGCAATGGTGGTAGTTCCTAGGTGCCTCTATCCTTTCCAGAATCAGGGCCATGTATTGACAAAACGTCTTAACAAGCACAAGAGCGAATTCTAGCATTCTCTAGTCCATTAAACTTAATCTATGGCATGTAATCAATCAAGATGAAAGAATAATGAGATCAACAGAATCATCGCCAAGAAAATAAGAGTATAATTCATTTTTTTTTTCATTAATCACTCAACAAAGAAAGGGCACATGGCTCAAATTCTCACAAGGGTTATTATGAATCATAACTTATCATCCACATGTTCATATTCTGTACCAAAGTTACGCATGCACCATATCTACTACACATTCATATGCTTTTCATAAATCATAATTAACCAAAGAATATCATCAAATATTATCCCAATCTTGTGATCCTCTTTTAGCCTTAATTTCAGAGATATAAGCTCATCCTAGACAGTTAAAAGGGCATCCTATGACTCAAAAATAAAAACAAAGGACTAAGACTCAATAAATAAAATCAACGAAATTTTTTTAATTTTTGACATTTTTCGATTTTTTTGTATTTTCCAATATATCTGACTCAAAATAAAAGACTCAAATATAAATCCCTTCCCCCACACTTAAATATTGCATTGTCCTCAATGTAATCAATCATAAGCATGCAATGAAACAAATAAGCATAGATAGAAGACATTTATGAAAATAAATCCTAAAATAAAAACAAAAGAGAAAAAAATAAAAAATAAAAAGAGATAGGGAAAGAGAAAGCAAATCTGTTGTCACGCCCCGAATTTTGAATAATAAATTCAAATCCGAAACATGAATTAAACCACTTAATTAAATAAACGTTCTGAATTTTTTTCTCAATATAATCTCACCACAAGGTACACAAACTCCAAATCTCGAAACCTCGAGTTCATTATTACAATTCACTCTCACAAGCAATATTGTAAAGCTCTAAATGAGCATAACACACCTCACAACTTACAATTGCTGTAAAACTCTAACAATTGCTCTAACCGCACGATCACCGTCCTGGTTCTCCCGTCCTGTAGGATTACCCGCTACACAATTTGAATAGTGTACCGGGAGTTGCAACAACACAAAACCCGGTAAGCTTTTTACAGCCAGTATGAGTAAACAAGAAAGAATTGTTGATTTATTTCCTTACAATTATTATAACTCAACACGATCACCATAAAAGGAAGGATACTCTTGAGGCTCTCTTTTAAGAACTCATTCTTAAAAGACTCAAGTATCCTCAACACTTCTCACATAAGACCCCTCACAGTCTCAAGTAACCTCAACATTACCCTCACATCACTACTCAACAATTGGCAGACAGACTCATTATATATATATAGACCCTTATGAGTTACTCTCAATTTCCCTCATAAGGTTACCACATATATATAGACACTTATGAGTTACTCTCAATTTCACTCATAAGGTCACTCCACATTTGGCAGACAGACTAGAGCTCTAACTGAACGTAACCACTCGTCCGGCCACAGACGTGATTACGATTTAATACTATTAATAACCACCAGCCCGGTACGAGAGCGTGATTCACTAATAGATGCCATGGTCACCTCGTGACCTAGTGATCTCCACAGATCACAACAATTTATTGTTCCTCAACAATAAAACTCAACACCTCTCACAATATATTGTTTCTCAACAATAACTCAACACAACTCCAACAATACATATTATTTCACGTAATAATATATATACAGACATTCACACAGGAATGTCTAATACACCAACAATAGTTCATATGATTGCAAAATAAAGCAATTAAATATATTGGGTTCGTAATATGAACCACGTGAGGTTTACTCACCTCTAATTCCCGTTGCGTCTTCTAAACAGCTCAACAACGATTTTACGAATCGTCCGCCAAATCAATCCGCCAATCACCTAATCAAATGTGACTTGAATTTAGCTAACAATTCCAAAACATACTTAAACGACAATCCAACGGTCGGATTCTAACTTATATAAAAATCCGACGGACGGATTCTCACGAATCGCCTCCCGAATCACTGTTTTGCAATTATACGAAGATCCAACGGTCGGATCTTCGCCCATGACCACACAAGGTCATTGGGACAGTCATACGATCAACATATCAAAACTACAAGTCCATCAGACGGTCCGATCTTCACAGATCATTAATCGAACAATCGAAATCGTTCGAAATCGTAAAATTCATAACTAAATCATACGATATCCGAAAATTGCGTATAATATATCGAAATGATCGTATTGAAATATAGAATCTAAAAATGCACAGAAACTATATTTTTGACCCCCGGAGTTGGCCGGAAAGGGCCGCCGGAGTTAGTGGCAGAGCCGCCGCCGACCACCGCCAATGGTGTCGGGGCCGGGCTGCTCCTCTTCATCTCATCAAGCCCAACCACTTTCCTAACTAGCATGAAGTCTAAAAATGACCGGAAGTGGTCGAAAATTACCTCAAGAAGAAAGAGGCCGAAATCGCCCAAAATCGCTCAAATCTGAAATTCGTCTTCCTCGGGTTGAATCGAGATGTGAAACTTGGTGAGTTTATAGAGCATGGCAAGGCGAACAAAGCCCAGTTGGTCTCCCCTCCTACCTTTGCCGGAGTTGGCTGGAATTTGAAGAAATGCATGAAAAATGGTCTGACCTTCTTTGCTTCGATTCGTTGTCTATGGTGAATGATAGGATGCAAGACATATATGAATGGAAAGCTGGTTTCAAGGCGAAGAGATTGATATCAATTTCATGGCCATAGGTGGCCGGATGAAGTCGTGGCGACGCCGTGAAGCCAAGGCAGCGAGGAGGAGAAAAATCTGGAAATTTTCGGGTTTCCTTATTGAGAAATCTGATTTTTTGTATTTATAGAAAATTCTCAATTTTCAAATATTCATAACTTATTCATACGAACTCCAAATAATGCGTTCCACATGTCCACGAACTCGTATCGACGAGCTCTACAACTTTCATGAAGGAAGTTTTCCCAAATTTTGAACGTATAAAAAGTCAACTTTGTTGACCCCCTAAAAACGTTCGTTTTCGAAAATAAAATCGTTCGAACTAATTCCACAACTTTTCCAAGCTTCGTACTCGCTCCTACTATCGTGAAATCATTTCTAAAAAAACCATGGAATTTAATTTGGATTTTTCGGGGTATTACATCTGTGTAGGTAGACTCCTTCACAGCTACTTCTGAATTGGGTTGCCTCCCAAGCAGCGCTTGAGTTTAACGTCTTTCAGCCAGACAGAATAGAAATTAGAAAGTTAGTAACTATAATTAACTAAGAAATACAAAATATACAATTTGGGAGATATTTTTTTTTTTATTTTTTTTTATTATTATTTTTTTATTTATTTATTTTTGTTTTTTTTTTTTTTGTAAAAAGCTGAATTTAATAAGACTGAATGAATGCATTTTATTTTATTATTTTTTTTATTTTTTATTTTTTATTTTTTTTATTTTTTATTTTTTTATTATTATTATTATTATTTTTTTAAAATATAGGACTCAAAATGAAAGACAAAAATATTTATAGGATTCAAAATGAAAGACAAAAATATAAATCCCTTCCCCCACACTTAAATATTGCATTATCCTCAATGTAATCAATTAAAAGCATGCAATGAAATAAGTAAGCATATAGGGATGAAATTTACGAAAATAACTACTAAAACAAAAAGAAAATGGAGGAGTAAAAGGGGAAGAGAAAGCAAATCTGATTATATTCTGAATTGGGTTGCCTCCCAAGCAGCGCTTGTATTTTACGTCTTGCAGCCAGACGGTACCTACATTAAATAAAGTTAGTAACTTAATATTAACAAAGAAATACAAAAAAAAAAAAAATAATAAACAAGTAACTATGAATTACAAACTACAAGTATAATTAACAAGTATTTTGTACATAAGACACAAGTTAAGTACACAAGTGAGTATAAAACGTAAAAAGTATTTTTACAAGTATAAAGTGTGAAACAACAAAATAATTTACACGTAAAGAGTATGCACAAGTATTTCTTTTGTTATAAACATTATTGATATCAAATCTAATTCCAAGCGGTAAATCAAGTGGACGTGCGGCCCAAGTATAGTCGTCTAGACACAAAGTCCCTCCTACATCCGTTGGGCAACCTTACTGAAATGGCCAGGTAGGGGAGGGTGAACACGAGAGGAAAAATCCATTTTGGCATGAGCTAAGCCCATTTATAAGCACTTCTGGATTCAAAAACCCGTCATGAACGTTGTCCCCTTCCTAGACACCATCTCACATAGGATATTCTTACTAGGATGTAAAAGGTCCTAAGTGTGTTAGACAGTTCAATGAATGTTAATAAAGGCCGCCCTCAACCATAAGGGACCTGAACTAGGTACCAATAAGGGGTTTAGGCCAATATTAATAAACACGACTTCACCTATTCCTTCTTTAATTTACAACCTACAATTAAATTCGTATTCAACAATAAAAAAAAACAACCTAGTTAATTTAAACTAAGTATCAAACAGTTTATATACAACAATTATAAACAAAAACAAGTGATTTTTCAATCCCCGGCAACGGCGCCAAAAATTGATACGCTCAAAGCAAGCGCATAATTTAACCCTGAAAACATCGTTAGTAGTATAAGCAAATAGGGATCGTTCTATTCCGGGGATTGAGGGTACACCTGTCATTGTCAAACAATTAAACAATTAAAATTAAAACAAAGTATAATATTCACAAATGTATTCACAAAATATAAACATTTTACACGAAAAGGGGGGATTTTGTTTTTGGTTTTTTCGAAAATGAAACTAAGTTAACAAAAACAATTAAAATGAAAAAACATAAAAATACGAATGGAATGAAGGAACAAAGATCAAAACCGAAACTTATGATTAAAATTGATTCAAACCCTAATATTGTTCATCTAAGTCATGAGAAAGGAGTTGATCATGTGAAACATTCGAAAGCAAATGAATTCCCATTTTTTACTTTTCAATGCTAATTAACCTAAGCGAAAGCACCTAGATTAATCCTATCAAACATGCAATCAAACCCTAGAAAGCTAGTCAATCATGTCATGTTTAACGCATTACACATAGAGAAAGGCTATCAACTCAAGTGTACAACTTAGTATGGAAAAGTCCACCTAATTGCAATTCTCTTTAATTAAATTCGATCTTTGTACAAAACCTTTACTACTTTGATTCAAGTTTACACAAAACGAAAAGTCGATTTCATGTTCTTAAACCTAGCACCATTCATATCGAAACCCTAAGTGTTTGCAACCACATAAGATTAAAATACAAAAGTTATCTATAACGCAAATTTAATTAAACAAACCCACATAAGCAACTCTCGAATCACAATATATGAATCTGAAAATTCTCAATTAATCATAAAAATTCCAGAAATAATACTTTGTTCAAACATATATGTCAACTAGTTCATAACCAACGAAATTCAAAGCAAAGGTTACAAAGGAGAATAGGATTACACCGTGGATGAAGATGAGATGGATGATTCACGTTGTGGATTCTTGAAACTCGAAAGCAAGCTTCAAGGATGGCTATGGATGGAAGTGCTCACGGCTTCTCTTCTTCTTCTTTGGCCTTGCTTGAACTCGTGGAGATGACTAAACTTGAAACTAGAGGATGGAAAGGAAAATGGAAAGGAAATGGAGAGACAAAGAAAATGGAATGGATGAAGGAATGTCTTTCTTCTTTGTTGTAGCCTCTATTTATAGGCTACCAAGCAAAACTATTTGGATTTAAACAAATGATGATATGTTAGGTTTGAGCATTTAAACATTAATGGAATTTATTAGGTTTGAGTATTTAAACACTAATGGAATTTGTTAGGTTTGAGTCACTTTCTACTCATTTTTCCTTCAATTAATTCTCCACCAAGACTTCAGATTTTGCCCGTGACTTCTTCATATGAAATGATCCATCATGAGTGTAGATCATTCTGTAAAATTTTCAGAATTTATCTCCATGTGTTTGGGCCGGAATTTCTGCTGGACTCCTTACAGGTCCAGTTTTCCAGTTTTGCTTCTGCAGAAAATTGGGCTGACTGTTTGAAGGCCTTCCACTTCTTTTTGGCTCTTGCACTCTTCATAAGAAATGTTTCTTAGGATGTCTAGAATGGATCTGGAAGGTTTCAGCTCATTTGAAGTTCATTTGGTCAGGTGGTCGCTCCTTCTTCCTTGCTTGGCTTGGTTTCTCCTAGCCGGAGTAGGAAAATGTGTAAAGTTGACCTTTTTAGTGCATTTCCATTTTTCTCCATCATTTTATGGACCTAACACTTATTTCATCATCATCTACTCCAATGTACCTAAAAATAAAAATTGAATTAAAAATCGATTCGTTAAGGAATTAACTAAGCAAAATGTGAGGAATTAACTATTAAAATACCACATTAAAATGCTCCTATCAAGAATCAAGAATTTCTATCATCATATTCTCTCAAAACTATGCATCCTCAGCATGGTGCTTGGATGAACTTCAAAAGAGCCTTGAATGTAAAGGGTCAAGGGGACAAAGGGTTGTACCAATTTTTTACAAGGTGGATCCCTCAGAAGTAAGAAACCAAAGAGGTAGATTCGGCGAGGCATTTGCTAATCTTGAGTGCAGATTCAAGCATACGGAGAAGGTGATGAGATGGAGAGCAGCTCTCACAGAAGTAGCAAATTTGAGCGGGTGGCTTTTCTCGGACGAGTAATTTTCTGACTACTTAATTACTTTTTGATTCTAAGGTTTAATTGCATGATTTGAAAACTCAATCAAAATATTAGAAAAAAATTAGGGTTATTATCACAAATGGTACCTGAACTATACCTCAATTTTATTGATGGTACCTGAACTTCAATTTTGATCACAACCAGTACCCAAACTTTTCGATTTCATTTTAAATGGTACCTAGAGCCACCTCCGGTCACTATTCCGACTAAAAACGGCATGGGAGGCGATCATAGTGATGATTTTTGTTGATTTCAAGGGTTGCGATCATATATTGTGATGATTTTTTGGTAATAAACTTGCCTTGAACTTGTTTTGTTGTTTTTTATTTTTTTAGATTTGGGTTTTTTGGCCGGAATAGTGACCGAAGGTGGCCTTAAGTACCATTTAAAATGAAATCGAAAAGTTCGGGTACTGGTTGTGATCAAAATTGAAGTTCAGGTACCATCGATAAAATAAAGGAAAAGTTCAGGTACCATTTGTGATAATAACCCAAAAAATTATAATCCATATTAATTAGGATGATGTTAGAGATCACTATCTGACATATAGGAATACATTCTGTCAACGTTTATGTTTTAGAACCAACTCGTGCTCTAGTAATATCTCTCTTTACACTGTTGCATGAGGTCTCACTTTCACATTGCACTCTCTTAGTCTCTTTTGATGAAAAATATAGATGTCTTTTAAACTAGATCTTGAACTTTATTTAGAATTTTAAGTGATTAATTTCTTACATGTCTTAAAAATTAAGACACTTCAACTCCAGTATATATACTGTAATGAAACATGATGCTCCGAAAAAAAAAAAAATTTCTTCCAATATTTCAGAGCGAGATTTGGGTTTAGGGTCACTTTTGGGTATGAATCTACTTTCATTCATGAAATTGTCGAAGATATTTCAGTACAAGTTTTTAACGACCACACATACTTGAATGTGGCAAAGTACCCAATTGGAATAGATTCTCGGGTACGAGATATAAATAATCTTTTAGGAGTTGAAGAAATTGAAAGTGATGTTCGCACGGTTGGTATATGTGGGAATGGTGGAATAGGCAAGAGCACAGTTGCTAAAGCTGTGTATAATTCAAACGCCCAAAAATTTGAAGGTAGTTGTTTTGTGGCAACTGTTGGAGAAATTTCAAAGGCACCGGGAGGTCTAGTCCAACTACAAAAGACTGTTCTTTCTGAGATTCTAGGGGAAAAAGATTTGGAGGTGACAAATGTTGACAAAGGAATCAATATGATAAAGAGGAGGTTGAGAGACAAGAGGGTTCTCATAATTCTCGATGATGTTAATCAACTGGACCAGTTAAACAATTTAGCTGGAGGGTCTGCTTGGTTCGGACCGGGCAGTAGAATTATCATAACATCAAGAGATAAGCATTTGCTAATGGCTCATCAAGTTGACCGAATATATGAAGTCAAGGGATTAAATAATGATGAAGCTTTACAGCTCTTTAGTTGGAATGCCTCCCCAAAAAGTAGACTTTCATCTGATTATGAGGAACTGGCAAATAAAGCAGTACACTCTGCTCAAGGGCTTCCATCAGCTCTCGTGCTTTTGGGTTCACTTCTTTGTGGTAAACATTTGGATCAATGGCAAACAGTCTTATCAGTGTTAGATAATAAGAAAAGAGTTTCTAACAAGAAGATTTTAGAGGATCTGAAAATAACTTATATTGCATTAGAAGAATGGAAAACTGTGTTGGGTGTACTAGATAGCTATAAAAGAGTTCCTAGCATAAAGATTGAAGATCCGGTGTTTGAAGAACTCTTGAAAAAGCCTGTTTTAAATATTGAAGAAACTCGTATTTGGATGCCTGACATGATGAAAGCAGTAATGGGTGAAGAGCCTCACAACTATAGAATGGTAAGTGTGTGTGTGTGTGTGTGTGTGTGTGTGTGTTTTCTGCTAGATATGTTGAAATTTTAATCTAATGCATTACCGATTCCTTTTGTAGGCAACTTCAACCGCGTGGATATTTTTACTCACCAATGTTGGTCTAGAGATTTCTTCAGCTATGTTTGATCAATTTTCCTCCGCAAGTAATAAGCCCCATTCTGCACTAATTAGCATGGTGTTGGCTATTTTGGCTGTGATCATTTCCATCTGGGAGCTCATTCACAAGGGTATAAAGGAGAGAGTGAAATATAGGAGGCAACTGGGAATGTTTGGGTGGTTTTATTCACGTTCCGGTACTGGTAACAAAATCTTTGGTAGTGTATACCTGACATGTGTGGTTTACTTGGTGGCATCTCTCAATGGGTTTACTCAACAGTTCAGTATGTTTGCATCCTTCGGCATATTGAGAATCCTTACAAAATATACCTCTGGCCTATCATATTCCTCTTATGCTTGGGTGCTTCAAGGTTACACTGGAACCAAAGAAACAAGACCAAAAAATTGAAACAATAGAGGAGTTTATTGCCCTACATGAACTTCTCCATGCCAGGTTCCTACTGAAGACTAGTTGATTTGACAGGCATCCGAGCTGGAAGTACGTTTATTTCATGTGCCAAGATTGTTTGTTGTTTAAGTTATGCTCAGTATCGACTTTTCTTTTTGCCAATGTTCAATCATAAGTATGCTCTTACACAAATGCATGATGTTTATGCCAGCTAGCTAGAAGCATGTCAGGTTGCAGTATTTTTCCTTCTGTGTTGGTTTGGTTTAGAATGCTGCTTGAACTTTTCTTATTAACAAGATTCAAATCGGTTTTTTAAAGATATATGAGAGCAAAGAAACTTACTTAGGTGCGACAGTATTTCGTACCCATGACTATGCAAATGCAAGTACTTCGGTTGGTTGGCCTTGTACGTATGTATCACTATGAGAAATAACTAGGCTTAACCTTAAAAAATCAACAATTTTTGCGGCAAATGGCCAATCTTTATCGAAGTTGGGGTTCAACAAATGAAAGCAATGGTCCTCCCCTGTTGTCTCAAACAACTCCACAAACCCCTCCCCTCTAACTCTTTCTGGCACATTGTATCCCACTACTCCTCTATCTCTAGCTCATGGTATCCTAATTGGTGGCATCGCACAGTGCATTTTCTCGACAGTTCAGTGTGTTTATTGCTACCTTTGGCATGTTGATAATCTAATCCAACTATGCCTTGTGCCTACCATCCTATATATGTGGCCGGTTCCAAATAATTGGGAAGTCTAAAACCGATTGAAGATGCTAAGATTTTAGACAAAGCAAATGAGCACACTCGGGCAATTCATGTACCTAGTAATGTACCCACTTTTTCTGTTCTGAACTTGAGTTTGAAGTTTTATTAAGAGTGTACCAACTGCCGAGGAACTATGCTAGCTAGAAGCGTTTGCATATATCTATTAATTTATGCGCTACAAACAATCACCCATTAAGCTAGCTAGAAGCATACTAAGCAAGCAAGCGCAGCAAAAATTTATAGCTGCCCGGTGTTCAGATTTCAGCCAACTATATAATAAATTCAGCTCAGATATTGAAGAAATCAACCACTTTTTGCAGCAGATGGCCAGCCTTGTCGGCATTGGGGTTGAACAAATGAAAGCAATGGTCCTCTCCTTTTGTCTCAAACAACTCCGCAAACCCTTCTCCTTTCAGTTTCTCTAGAGTCTCATGGTAGCTCACTCCTCTATCTCTCAGCCAATCTTTCTCTGCAACACAAACCAACACCTTCCTACATGGCATTTTCACCAAGTCCGGATCCGCTGCCGCGTTCAGTTTCGGATCATCATCGCAGCCTGAACTCGTTGAGCTTAAAAACTTGTACATCTTGTCACACTCTTTACCTCCAAAGAAGGGGTGCACCATAACTAAGCCAACAATGTTCAACCCCACTGGAACATTAACCCCAGCTTGGACCGCAACATAATGAGCGATGTTGGCTCCAGCACTCTCACCGCCCAAGAAAACCCTGTCCAGATCTGCATACTCATTCAGCCAAGCCTCAGGCCCTTCTCCATTAGAGTGGGAAGCGATCCAGTGCAAAGCGGCTAAGGAATCGTCGTAGGCAATTGGTAGAGGATGCTCTGGGGCTAGCCTGTAGTCAACAGAAACTACAATGACGTTGGCTTTGAGGACTAGCGATGAAAGGAACTTCTTAAAAATTTCTTCAAAGGCTGATCCCAGGCAGAAGCCTCCACCGTGGTAATTGACTAAGAGGGGCAACTTCTGACCTCCGCCGTTGATTTTGGGGATCAAAATACAAGCCTTTACCCCGGTTTCAGGCGAGACCACCACGTCTTTGGATTGGACTCCGGTTGTTGGGTCGGGTCCCGCCGGAACGTCGCCACGGGGTCCCATGTACCTCTCTATGCGACCATCTTTGAAGACTTTGAAGAAAGGTGGGAAGTCATGGATTATTTCATTGTTGTTTGAATCCATAGCTGAATCTAGTTCCAGAAGAAATATGATAGAGAAGAAGGCTAGGGAATATTGTTTGATTATTTGAGTAAGTAGGCTGTGGATTTGGATTTAAAGAAAATCAAAAGGGGCATGTTCGGCAAACTAGAAAGTCAGAGAGCTACTGGTCTACTTTGAAGTGTAGGTGAAAAAACTCAAAAAAGTTGCAACCGGATCCTTATGTTGTGGAAAATTAGCTAAGCAGCCTAACTTAGTTTTTTTCTTTTTAGGTTTGTTTCGCAGCAATAAAATAATAAGCTCGAGGAAATATAGGATGCTGATACTTGATAAGCTCAAGATAATACAATGAGTGATGTAGGTCTAATCTTCTCAGCTACACCTTCTTTTTAGGTTTGTTTCGCAGCAATAAAATATTAAGCTCGAGGAAATATAGGATGCTGATACTTGATAAGCTCAAGATAATCTAATCTTCTCAGCTACACCTTCTTTTTAGGTTTGTTTCGCAACAATAAAATATCAAGCTCGAGGAAATATAGGATGCTGATACTTGATAAGCTCAAGATAATACAGTGAGTGATGTAGGTCTAATCTTCTCAGCTACACCTTCTTTTTAGGTTTGTTTCGCAGCAATAAAATAATAAGCTCGAGGAAATATAGGATGCTGATACTTGATAAGCTCAAGATAATCTAATCTTCTCAGCTACACCTTCTTTTTAGGTTTGTTTCGCAGCAATAAAATAATAAGCTCGAGGAAATATAGGATGTTGATACTTGATAAGCTCAAGATAATACAGTGAGTGATGTAGGTCTAATCTTCTCAGCTACACCTTCTTTTTGATAGTTTGTAATCATAGTGCCAACAGCCATTTGCAGTCATAGAAAGCCAGGGACGTTGAGAAAACTAGAATTAGAAAGTATAAAGAATGAGAGAGAAATAGAGACAAACAGAGAAAGCAAAAGAGAGAGTTGAAGCGTGAATAGAGGCAATTGATCTTCAAAACTTATAGGTAATTTGTTGTTTATGGATTTACTTAATTGCCCTAAAAAATTAACAGGTTCAGACGAATTACAAAATGTAACATGCCAGCCAAGTTAATGATACAGGGCTTGGCCCATCACCACAATTTGTCGAGTCAAATGATTTAGCAAAAGCGAAGATTATATTGTCTTTGCTACTATTACCCTACACTCTAAATTCTACTGTGTAGTATCAATTGACAATTTCTGTTTTCTCCACTTTTTTTTTAGCAAATTGACGATATATTAATGGGGCAACATTATAAAAATTGACTCATATTTTTATGATTCGATATAAAAACAAATTGAACTAGAAACCTAATTCGGATACATTGAAATCAAGGTCCACGGCAACCATGTCTCCTCCACCCGATCCTAGGCCTTGGAATTTGGAAACATCACCACCTTTTGAACCACCAACTCAGTAAAATAACCACACCACGTCACCACCAGTCCACCACTATGCCACTTGAACCGAAACGTATAACCACCGCGACCAAAGCAAGTAAGCCATTGGCATAACAATTGAGCAACAGAAGAAAAGGCGTCAGGGCCACCAAGGAAGGCCACCTAGGGACGAAGCCAAGTGAAGGACTGGTTGGGCTACAGTTCAGCCCAAAATTCTTCCAATCTTTTAGACAGTATAAGTGTGCTACTTAATCATGGCTCTGACTTTGGTTCAATTGGCAAAGTGACAAGCTCCTAAGTTTGAGTCCCCTAGGCTGTTTTCTTTTTTATTAACCCATATCTTTCTCCTTTTTTTGCATCATTTTATTTTCTTTAGTTCCTGTTCTTTTTTCTTTTTCTTTTTTTGTCTCTTTCCCCATTTTCTCCTCCATTTTTCTTTTTTTTTTCCCCTTCTTTTTTCTATTAGTATTTCTTAAAAATTGATTCTCTTAAAGGCAAATCTTGTCTGTTTTTCTTTGCTCTTTCCACATTTTGTTCTCCATTTTTTTCTTTAGTTACAACATTCTGCATTAGTCATTCTTCTAAAATTTAGTCTCAAAATCTATTGAATTATTATCGACAAAGAAAAAAATTTCTTGTGATCGAGAAAGCCTTAAATTAGCCCACCCCAAATCTGCATCATTGCTACATCCCTGGCCACCACCACTGAAATCAATATATATATATATATATACAAAAAGGTTCAGAGGCGGATGTCCGCGAAAAATGTTAAACTGCGGATGTCTATTGTCAGCCGTCGGATGGGATTAAATGAACTTCAACGGCTCAACACATTTCTGATGTCCTTGTACTTCATCGCATGGCATTTCTAATCAGCGCCGCCGACAATACGTACGGTCCAAAACTAGCTCATTCTTCACCTTCTCCTTCTCCTTCTACGACCGTGAGATGGTCACGCCGTCGAGCATCTCGACCTTCCCTTGACTCTTTTCTCGCTCAAAAAGTTCCAGATCTCGATGGCGTTGTTGGAATTGGGGATCGACGTGGATACCATTACTCTGTTCTGATTCAATACCGTCGAGCATCTCAACCTTCCCCTGATTCTCAAATATATTGGAATTTGATCATATGGCCGTCATTTCCATTTTGCTCTCTCAAAGTTGTCCAGGTCCTCCCAAAATAACAACAACAAAGACCCAACTCCGGCAAATTCTTCGATCTTTCACTTTTCCACAATTTCTCTATCGGATGATGATTGTTAGTTCCTAATTATACATGGGTCTTAATTGATTTGGTTGTTTGACTCCATTAACACTGAAAATATTAAATTCTTTATTACCTCCTAGCTTTGTTCAATTGTCTGTCTTCTTCTTTTTGTTTTGGATTTCAATTTATAGCTCTGAAGAACTTGCTGGGTTCTTTCGTTGTGTTTCTGTTTTCAAAGTTCAAAGCTTTTTCGAAATATGGGATAGTCTACTATGAGGAATATAGGTAAAGGGCGCCGATAAAGATTCTGGCAGCGATGATTAACACGCCGCCAACCGGAGGCCGGCTCAGGGAGGCAGTGAAGGATTAGAGAAGATGATGGAATTTTCTTTAAACCAACCGATGGCTGACACGTATTTCGTCCGCGTTTTTCCAACTTATGGACGTCATCTTCTGATCGTTGCTGATATATATATATATATATATATATATATATATATATATATATATAGAGGCCCGATCAGGAGCGGACGCCCGCACTTTCGCTAAAGTGCGGGCGTCGATGCAGTAGGCGGCTGCGGCGCGGGGCTGGCCGGAGGGAGGCCGGAGGCGTCCCAGACCTCTTCTAGGCGGCGTTCGAGGTCGGAGGAGGTCGGGCTTGCCGGTTTCTGGGCAGCCACCTCACCTGCAGGTGCAGGTTCTATGCAGCACCGCAGAACCGTCGCCGGCGACTCCACCGGACTGCATACCCCTCCGCACGACCCCCAGCGTCCCTCCGGCAAGCCGCGCCGCGCCGTTGCCGCTTGATCGAGGCCGGAGGAGCGACGTCCGCACTTTTTCTGTGTTGCGGACGTCCGCTCTCGAACGGCTCCGTATATATATATATATAGCCTTGCTCTGCTAAGGAGGTCCGTTCCTTATCTAAGAAACGGATTTCCATATTTTAACCACTTTTCGATCACATATTCACATCTTAACCTTTCAGTTTTTAAGTCCTAATGTATAGATCACTTCACCAAATTTTCAGCCAAATTGATGATCGTTAAGGTATCGAACTCGATTAAATCAATGAACGAACCGAATCTGTCCAACCTAAACCGTTCGTGTTCATAATTGTAAATTGCAGTTTTGGATGCCTTAACGATCATCAATTTGGCTGAAAATTTGCAGAGATTATCTATACATTAGTACCTCAAAACTGAACAGTCGAGATGTGGATATGCGACCGAAAAGTGACCCTAAACTCTAAATGCACACTTTAATTTCAAAGCGAAACTTCGCACTGGATAAAATATGTATATATATATATATATATATATATATATATATATATATATATATATATATATATATACAAATCCTATCCAGAGCGATGCCTCGCTTTGAAATTTCAGAGCGAGATTTGGGTTTAGGGTCACTTTTCGGTCTCATATCCACATCTCGACCGTTCAGATTTTAGGTACTAATGTATATATATATATATTTATATTTGATACCAGAAGAGAGCGGAAGTGGAAAATAAATAAAACTGATAATGATAATTTAAATTACAAAATATAAGATACATAAAGTTACTGATATTAAAACTGATTATTGAATTGACTAAGATTGAAAATTTAATTACAAAACATAAACTTACTAGTTTGAATGCATGAAGGGTTTACAGTGAGTACAGAAGGGAAAGGTAACTAAGGCAGAGACTTCTCAACACATAAGTTGCTCTGCTAGAACTGGAGAGAAAATGAAAGAATGGGACTTCTAAAAATGAACTTGGTTTAACTGAAGGAGGGGTGCTCCTTATATAGGACTTTGGCGTCCGGAAAATACGGGCAAGGAATCTGCTTTTACTAGGAAAAAGCCAAAAACAGGAAGCAGCACGATTAGCTATGTTTTTGCCTCGTGAGTGAATAGTAAAACATTACTATTCATGAATAGTGAACTTTCTAGTAGTGGCTTACTCGAAATCTTCATATGGATCTTGACTATCTTGGTAATCAGCCCATTTGACTGGTTTACCGGGAGTGCCTGGATGACTGCGATGACTGCGAGATGAGGATGAGGAACGGGAAGAGACTTCTTCTTCTTCTTCATCTTCATCGTTACTGAGATTAGCAGCTTGTTCTAAGAGTTTCTTGGCTAACTCTTTCAATTCTTCTGACTTAGATGTATCAGATTTTGCTTTCCCCTTGGATTTTGAAGAGGAAGGTAACTTGAGGGATTGTGGCTTTGACTGAGAAGTGGATGCCAGTTGAGTTGGCATTGGAGTGACTGGAGATCTTGACTGAGAAGGTTGTGCTGGAGTGACTGGAAATTCTTCATTGAATTGGGAAAGAATCCTGTCTGTTTTGAATTTATCCCACCATTTGACTAGGAGATGTCTGGATACTACCTGTTCTTTGACTTCATAATGCCATTTAAAGATCCAGGGGAGTTTGTATTTGGACATGAAATGAAGTGTGACTGGGAAGTTCAAATCATAATTTGTGAACTTCATGACTGTTGAGAAACAGGTAACTGCATTTTTTAATTCTTGTGGAAGGAAATCAAATGGGCATCCATGAGACTTCCACCATCCAAGAAACCATAGTGGGAATTGTCGATTGAATACTTTATCAAAGTTTAGGAACCAGGAGTGACTGGAATCTTCAGTTTGGTGAAGGAATATTGTATTCCAGGCTTCTTTATAATCATAATAATTAAATGATAAGTTTCCCATTTTGTGATAGGTATATGGAGGATCACCCCATTGGGAGAGAGAAATAATGCGTACTATATATAGAGAATGATATAAGATCTTGGTTGGATCCTTTGTGTCAGGAATGGGTTTAATGGTGACTGATTTGGTGTCAAAGAGAATATCTCGATAAAATTTTAATGACTTGGTAGGGTGACTAGGTAAAAAGTTAAAACCAGGAGGGTAATAAGCTTTGACTAGGGACATTGGATTTTTTAGGTGACTCATGGTTGGTTCAACATAGAAGAGTTCATAACTAAATCGCTGGATATAGGGAGAGGTTTTTTTGTAATGTGTTTGAGATTCAGTTTTGAATGGGTCATATTGATTGACTAGGGCTGACTGGTAATTGGGACAATTAGTACCAAGGGTGCTACCAATGGTATTGAATCTATTATTGGGTGGTAATGGTAGTGGTGGATGTCCAGCATATGGGACAAGACTAGAGGATGACTCTTGTTTGACTCTTGTTCCATATGCCCTCGTTCTTTGTCTACTAATCGGCGAGGCACAATGGTGGGTAGCAGCGGAGTGGCGAAGCTGGTGAATAAGAACAGCTCGAATTTTTTGCAGGTGAGGATGGTGTGGAGGCCGAAGTTGTTAATCTTTGTCTGCCTAAAATTGCCTCTGATCGAAGTTGGGCTAGAGGCCGAAGTTGTCGGCTAAACCGATGAAATTGCAGGTGAGGATGGTGTGGAGGTGGTGTTGCATGTCGGGAACGAAGGAGAGGATGGAGGGGTGGGATTGGAGCTGTGATTTGAGAGTGGAGGGCTGACGGGGTCTGAGTTTCTGATCAATGGTGTATAAAAGGGGGTCGGAGGAGAGAACGAGAGTGGTGGTGGTCAAGTCATTGGCGGTGGCGGCGGGGATGAACTCGGAGTGAGCGGTGAAGCCTCAATGCACAATTTCAATTTGATATAGGATTTGAAGTTGGGGGAACCAGAAACATCTGTGGTGCATGAAGGTGGATTGAGACGCAACGGCGGTGTTTGATCGGCGATCGGCAGTGGGAATCGGACGAGCAAGATGATTTGAATCTTGATGATTCAAATCAGGGGAAGAAGAAACCAAAAAAGAAGAAGAAGAAAGAAAGAAAGAAGAATAAAAAAAGAAAAGAAAAGAAAGAATTTGAGGGTAAATCGGTCATTTTGTCTTCATTAAGTGACTCACGTGCATCGCACGTGCAAAATTGGGAAAAGTTCACCAACGGTGTCTGGACACTTAGGGACTTTCAAAATGATACCTGAACTTACAAAGTTATCAATGTGATACCTGGACTCATTTTTTCGTATCAATGTGATACCTACGGCCAATTTCCGTCACGGAGCCGTTACGGAAATTGGTCATAGGTACGATGTTGATACGAAAAAATGAGTCCAGGTATCACATTGATAACTTTGTAAGTTCAGGTATCATTCTGAAAGTCCCCTAAGTGTCCAGACACCGTTGGTGAATTTTTCCCTAATTAGGATGATGTTAGAGATTACTATCTGACATATAGGAATACATTTTGTCAACGTTTATGTTTTAGAACCAACTCGTGCTCTAGTAATATCTCTCTTTACTGAGTTGCATGAGGTCACACTTTCACATTGCACTCTCTTAGTCTCTTTTGATGAAAAATATAGATGTCTTTTAAACTAGATCTTGAACTTTATTTATAATTTTAAGTGATTAATTTCTTGCATGTCTTAAAAATTAAGACACCTCAACTCTAGTATATATATTGAACAGGATGCTCCGAAAAAAAAAAAAATCTTCCAATAAGTTGAATGTTTCGTATTTAACCTTGCAGGTACCCAATTGGAATAGATTCTCGGGTACGATTCTCTTTTAGGACTTGAAGAAAGTGATGTTCGCATGGTTGGTATATGTGGGAATGGCGGAATAGGCAAGACCACGGTTGCTAAAGCTGTGTATAATTCAATCGTCCAAAACTTTGAAGGTAGTTGTTTTGTGGCAACTGTTGGAGAAATTTCAAAGGCACCGGGAGGTCTAGTCCAACTACAAAAGACTGTTCTTTCTGAGATTCTAGGGGAAAAAGATTTGGAGGTGACAAATGTTGACAAAGGAATCAATATGATAAAGAGAAGGCTGAGAGAAAAAAGGGTTCTCATAATTCTCGATGATGTTAATCAACTGGACCAGTTAAACAATTTGGCTGGAGGGTCTGATTGGTTCGGACGGGGCAGTAGAATTATCATAACATCAAGAGATAAGCATTTGCTAGTGGCTCATCAAGTTGACCGAATATATGAAGTCGAGGGATTAAATGATGATGAAGCTTTACAGCTCTTTAGTTGGTATGCCTCCCCAAAAAGTAGACTTTCATCTGATTATGAGGAACTGGCAAATAAAGCAGTACACTATGCTCAAGGGCATCCATTAGCTCTCGTGCTTTTGGGTTCACTTCTTTGTGGTAAACATTTGGATCAATGGCAAACAGTCTTATCAGTGTTAGATAATAAGAAAAGAGTTTCTAACAAGAAGATTTTAGAGGATCTGAAAATAACTTATATTGCATTAGAAGAATGGAAAACTGTGTTGGGTGTACTAGATAGCTATAAAAGAGTTCCTAGCATAAAGATTGAAGATCCGATGTTTGAAGAACTCTTGCAAAAGCCTGTTTTAAATATTGAAGAAACTCGCATTTGGATGCCTGACTTGATGAAAAAAGTAATGGATGAAGAGCCTCACAACTATAGAATGGTGAGAGTGTGTGTGTGTGTGTGTTTTTTTCTGCTAGATATGTTGAAATTTTAATCTAATGCATAACCTTTTCCTTTTGTACGCCACTTCAACCGCGTGGATATTTTTACTCACCAATGTTGGTCTAGAGATTTCGTCAGCTATGTTTGATCAATTTTCCTCCGCAAGTAATAAGCCCCATTCTGCACTAATTAGCATGGTGTTGGCTATTTTGGCTGTGATCATTTCCATCTGGGAGCTCATTCACAAGGGTATAAAGGAGAAAGTGAAATATAGGAGGCAACTGGGAATGTTTGGGTGGTTTTATTAACATTCCGGTACCGGTAACAAAATCTTTGGTAGTGTACCTGACATATGTGGTTTACTTGGTGGCATCTCTCAATGGGTTTACTCAACAGTTCAGTATGTTTGCATCCTTCGGCATATTGAGAATCCTTACAAAATATACCTCTGGCCTATCATATTCCTCTTATGCTTGGGTGCTTCGATCAAGGTTACACTGGAACCAAAGAAACAAGACCAAAAAATTGAAACAATAGAGGAGTTTATTGCCCTGCATGAACTTCTCTATGCCAGGTTCCTACTGAAGACTAGTTGATTTGGCAGGCATCCGAGCTGGAAGTACGTTTATTTCATGTGCCAAGATTGTTTGTTGTTTAAGTTATGCTCAGTATCGACTTTTCTTTTTGCCAATGTTCAATCATAAGTATGCTCTTACACAAATGCATGATGTTTATGCCAGCAAGCTAGAAGCAAGCGTGTCAGGTTGCAGTATTTTTCCTTCTGTGTTGGTTTGGTTTAGTATGCTGCTTGAACTTTTCTTATTAACAAGATTCAAATCGGTTTTTTAAAGATATATGAGAGCAAAGAAACTTACTTAGGTGCGACAGTATTTCGTACGCATGACTATGCAAATGCAAGTACTTCAGTTGGTTGGCCTTGTACGTACGTATCACTATGAGAAACAACTAGGCTTAACCTAAAGTTTAAAAATCAACAATTTTTGCGGCTAATGGCCAATCTTTATCGAAGTTGGGGTTCAACAAATGAAAGCAATGGTCCTCCCCTGTTGTCTCAAACAACTCCACAAACCCCTCCCCTCTTTCTGGTCACATTGCATCCCACTACTCCTCCATCTCTAGCTCATGGTATCCTAATTGGCGGCATCGCACAGTGCATTTTCTCGACAGTTCAGTGTGTTTATTGCAACCTTTGGCATGTTGATAATCTAATCCAACTATGCCTTTTGCCTACCATCCTATATATGTGGCCGGTTCCAAATAATTGGGAAGTCTAAAACCGATTGAAGATACTAAGATTTTAGACAAAGCAATTGAGCACACTCGGGCAATTCATGTACCTAGTAATGTACCCACTTTCTCTGTTCTGAACTTCAGTTTGAAGTTTTATTGATAGTGTACCAACTGCCGAGGAACTATGCTAGCTAGAAGCGTTTGCATATATTAAGCAAGCTAGAAGCATACTAATTTATGCGCTACAAACAATCACCCACTAAGCTAGCTAGAAGCATACTAAGCAAGCAAGCGCAGCAAAAATTTATAGCTGCCCAGTGTTCAGATTTCAGTCAACTATATAATAAATTCAGCTCAGATATTGAAGAAATCAACCACTTTTTGCAGCAGATGGCCAGCCTTGTCGGCATTGGGGTTGAACAAATGAAAGCAATGGTCCTCTCCTTTTGTCTCAAACAACTCCGCAAACCCTTCCCCTTTCAGTTTCTCTAAAGTCTCATGGTAGCTCACTCCTCTATCTCTCAGCCAATCTTTCTCTGCAACACAAACCAACACCTTCCTACATGGCAATTTCACCAAGTCCGGATCCGCTGCCGCGTTCAGTTTCGGATCATCATCGCAGCCTGAACTCGTTGAGCTTAAAAACTTGTACATCTTGTCACACTCTTTACCTCCAAAGAAGGGGTGCACCATAACTAAGCCAACAATGTTCAACCCCACCGGAACATTAACCCCAGCTTGGACCGCAACATAATGAGCGATGTTGGCTCCAGCACTCTCACCGCCCAAGAAAACCCTGTCCAGATCTGCATACTCATTCAGCCAAGCCTCAGGCCCTTCTCCATTAGAGTGGGAAGCGATCCAGTGCAAAGCGGCTGAGGAATCGTCGTAGGCAATTGGTAGAGGATGCTCTGGGGCTAGCCTGTAGTCAACAGAAACTACAATGACGTTGGCTTTGAGGACTAGCGATGAAACGAACTTCTTCATAATTTCATCAAAGGCTGATCCCAGGCAGAAGCCTCCACCGTGGTAATAGACTAAGAGGGGCAACTTCTGACCTCCGCCGTTGATTTTGGGGATCAAAATACAAGCCTTTACTCCGGTTTCAGGCGAGACCACCACGTCTTTGGATTGGACTCCGGTTGTTGGGCCGAGTCCCGCCGGAACGTGGCCACCGGGTGACATGTACCTCTCTATGCTACCATCTTTGAAGACTTTGAAGAAAGGTGGGAAGTCATGGATTATTTCATTGTTATTTGAATCCATAGCTGAATCTAGTTCTAGAAGAAATATGATAGAGAAGAAGGCTAGGGAATATTGTTTGATTATGAGTAAGTAGGTTGTGGATTTGGATTTAAAGAAAATCCAAAGGGGCTTTAATGACATATGCTATACAAACTAGTAAGTCAAAGAGCTACTGGTCTACTTTGAAGTGTAGGTTAAAAAAGTTGCAACCGGATGGCATTGGCATCAATCTTATGTTGTGGAAAATTAGCTAAGCAACCTAATCTTAGTAGTTTTTCTTTTTAGGTTTGTTTCGCGTGAAACATATAGGCACATTCATGTATTACTGATGAGAATCACCTCGTTACTTTTGTATGAGTTAAAAGAGGTCATGTTTTTATAATTTCAATGGTCAGTATACATGCACCCTATTTAAGCGGACAAATAGTTTTTCACTGAGTTTTAGCCGAAAGAAGGTTATCAGTGAAATTAATGTAAGTTGTAGAAAACCAACCAATCAGAACTCACAAGTATGTTCAATGCATGTTCAATGTATGACAATATTTAAGTCAGCCAATAACTTTTTTCCATTCTCTTATGGTCTTACCAAAAAGAAATTATCACAGCAATAAAATAATAAGCTCGAGGAAATATGGGATGCTGATACTTGATAAGCTCAAGATAATACAATGTAGGTCTAATCTTCTCAGCTACACCTTCTTTTTGATAGTTTGTAATCATAGTGCCAACAGCCATTTGCAATCATAGAAAGCAAGGGACGTTGAGAAAACTCGAATTAGAAAGTATAAAGAATGAGAGAGAAACAGAGACAAACAGAGAGAGTTGGAAGCGTGAAATTGATAGAGGCAATTGATCTTCAAAACTTATAGGTAATTTGTTGTTTATGGATTTACTTAATTGCCCTAAAAAATTAACAGGTTCAGACGAATTACAAAATGTAACAGGCCAGCCAAGTTAATGATACAGGGCTTGGCCCATCACCACAATTTGTCGAGTCAAATGATTTATCAAAAGCGAAGATTACATTGTCTTTGCTACTATTACCCTACACTCTAAATTCTACTGTGTAGTATCAATTGATAATTTCTGTTTTGTTTTCTCCACTTTTTTTTTTAGCAAATTGACGATATATTAATGGGGCAACATTATAAAAATTGACTCATATTTTTATGACTCGATATAAAAAAAAATTGAACTAGAAACCTAATTCGGATACATTGAAATCAAGATCCACGGCAACCATGTCTCCTCCACCCGATCCTAGGCCTTGGAAACATCACCACCTTTTGAACCACCAACTCACATCCACCTCAGTAAAATAACCACACCACCAGTCCACCACTATGCCACTTGAACTGAAACGTATAACCACTGCGACCAAAGCAAGTAAGCCATTGGCATAACCATTGAGCAACCGAAGAAAAGGCGTCAGGGCCACCAAGGAAGGCCACCTAGAGATGAAGCCAAGTGAAGGGCTGGTTGGGCTACAGCTCAGCCCAAAATTCTTCCAATCTTTTAGACAGTATAAGGCCCAGTTTGGGATTGATTTTGGACCTGCTTTTGGGGGTGCTTCTGCTTTTGGGGTTATGGTATGGTGTTTGGTAAATTCTCTAGAAGCTGCTTTTGGTCCAAATAGCTTCTCACGGAAGCTAAAAGTGAGAAGCAACCAAGACCCAGCTTAAGGATTATGCTTCTGTGGAAAACACGGAGTGAATAGTGTATGTTTAATGAAATTTACCAAATGACCTATTATGTCCTCATCATTTTCTAACAATTACATTAAGCCAATAGGGTTGCTTTTAGCGTCTCCATTCTCTCTTCCCAGCCTCCTTTGCCGTCAACATATCTTCCTAGCTCGAGAGATCCCTCTGTGTCTCCCACATCTTCAAAGCTTCGCCATATTTTCTCTCTCACCGCCTCTCTCTCTCTCTCACCGCCTGTCTCTCTCTCTCTCTCTCTGACTCAAACTCAGCAGCAAATTGAGCCGAAAGTGATGAATTGATTCAGCTAATCAAACTCCACGGTAAGTCCTCTCCTTCTCCATCTCTCCCTAAATTTATAGTATATTGTTGAAGCTGCTTCGATTCACTGCGCTTCTTATTCTTTCTCTCCTCTAAAGTTCTTACTTTTCTCTATATGCGTCCCCTGCAGAACAAGTAGTAATAGATCGAAACAAGAGCTGCGACCCTGTTTCTAGATTTGGTCAATTTGTGGTATTTTGGGTACTAAATTTATGCAGGCAGAGACGGGGTAAGTAAGAATCACTCTTTCAATTCAATTCCAGTCCCTCCACATTTTTGTAGTTTGATTTCATTTCTTTGATTATGATGCTACCTAGGAATTTTTTTTTTTTTTTTTGCTACTGGTTCGTTTATATACATATTTCAACCTTTGTATATTAGTGTCAAACTTAAAGCCCTGCACAATAACGTGTGTTCTGTGTGACAATGGTTGGGTTGATGACTTGATTCCACAACAAATATGGTTGAACATCATAGAGTTCATATTGCAAGATTAGTTTGTTTTGGTTGGTTGTTTGAGTTCGTGTTTCTTTTTCTGTTTGTTCCAGCTATCTCGATTATGGGATGGAGCCAATTGAAATTGGGTTTGTTCCTAGAATCCCATATGGAGACATTCTGTGCGTTCTCTTAAAGCATCAGCTGTGAGTCATTCTCTACTCATTGAAATACACCAAATTTGTGGGAATTTGAATGTTCAAGTGAATTGTTTTGCTTATTATCTTCATTGTCTTCCCCTAATTCTACATCACTTTCCTTGTGCCTGTTTGCTAAGAAAGTTCAGTAATTTAGAGATCTAGGTTGTATTCATACAAATTCTGAATTTGAGTTCAATATATATAAACCTAATTTTGTTTTTTTTCTTTCACACTCCCACAAATCGACTGTGTATGGTTATATATAATCTAATGCCTGGAATTCCTTTTGCCCAGTAATAAATATATAGCTTTTCTTTCACTTTAAATATATATGTATTCCCTTTTAATTCGAAGAAAGGAAGGAATGTGAGGAAGTGATGGGCACACATTTGGTTGGGTTTTGGTTCTGCTTGCATCAATCCCTCAAGTAAATTAGAATTTGGATTCTAATATTTGCGATTTTTTTAATTTTCTTTATGTATTTGGAAACCAGATGATGAACAAGAAATCCAGTAACTGTGCAACTTATGAGAATCGAATCTTGCATCTATCTGTGCTGTGTATGCGCTGAAGAGATTCCGGATTTGGCCTGCCGGTTTTGCTAACCCACCGGATTTAGTGAGGGCTGATTTTGGGTCGATATGGATGTTTTGAAGAAGTACTTCAGTAAGTCAGAGACTCCAAAGCATTAGTTTTGTAGAGGGTAGAATATGGTGGAGAAAGGAGTCATTTATAAGGCAGCATTGCCAAATTTTGTGTATAAGTTCATTATCATATGAATTTCACCACATTTTTCCTTATAACAAGTTTTCTTTAGCTTCCAAGTCTCTACTTGCATTCTGTATACCACAGATTTCTCCTTTTCACTTATTTTGCTGTGAATTGCTTGTTCCTTGCTTTGTTCGGTATCTGATAGTAAGGAGGAGAAACTTCTGATTGCTTCCTTGCTTTGTTCGATATCTGATAGCAAGGAGGAGAAACTTCTGATTGCTTCCTTGCTTGCTTAATTGCTGGAAGAGCAGTGAAATTGTTAGCCCCTTCGCCAATGGCAGCTAAGGCCTTGGCAATCAGGAAGGCAATTTACCTAGCAAGCTCCTTTTCCAATGTAGACATGGTTCAGGGAGGATAATAAACATGAAGGAGATGGTTCGGGAAGACAAGAAATGGAGGTGTTAAGAAATATAATTGCACAAAGTCTAATGAATGCATCTACTTAATTAGCATTTAGTTGCAAATTTCAAGTGACTTCAATATATTTTGTGTAATGGTTCCCGTTGAACTATGGTCGGGAAATTAATCCAAATATTCTTGACTTATTTTGTGTAATATTAAAACATAATATGCATATTGAAGGGTTTAAAGTAAATCTTTTATTCGGTCCAAGCAAAGGTACAAGGATAATACATGAGAAATTTTTTTATTTGGTATGGCTACATAATCAAAAAAACAAAATTATGTATTTTAGTAGCATATCTTAGCATATATGACCATTTTGGTAATTATACCCAGCTAAACCACATTTGCCTTCAACTTACCAAACACCTAGAAATTGCTTTTCGCTCTCACAGCACTTTTAAAAACAGTTTACCAAACACCTCAGCTGCTTCCTCTCACAGCAAGTTTAGAAGTGCTTCCTCTCACAGCAAGTTCAGAAGTGCTTCATCTCACAGCACAACAATCCCAAACTAAGCCAAAGTGTGCTACTTAATCATGGCTCTGACTTTGGTTCAATTGGCAAAGTGACAAACGCCTGACCTGAGTTTGAGTCCCCTAGGCTGTTTTCTTTGTTATTAACCCATATCTTTCTCATTTTTTTGCATAATTTTCTTTTCTTTAGTTCCTGTTTTTTTTCTTTTTTTGTCTTTTTCCCCATTTTCTCCTCCCTTTTTCTTCCCCCCCTCCCCTTCTTTTTTCTATTAGTTTTTCCTATTAGTATTTCTTAAAAATTTATTCTCTTATTCAAAAAAAAAAAATTTATTCTCTTAAAGGCAAATCTTGTCTGTTTTTCTTTGCTCTTTCCACATTTTGTTCTCCATTTTTTTCTTTAGTTACAACATTTTCCATTAGTCATTCTTCTAAAATTTAGTCTCAAAATCTATTGAATTATTATCAACAAAGAAAAAAATTTCTTGTGATCGAGAAAGCCTTAAATTGGCCCACCCCAAATCTGCATCATAGCTACATCCTTGGCCACCACCACTGAAATCAATATATATATATATACACACACACACATCTTTGCTTTGCTAAGGAGGTCCGTTCCTTAGCTAAGGAACGGATTTCCATATTTTGACCACTTTTCGATCACATATTCACATATTAACCGTTCAGTTTTTAGGTCCTAATTTATAGATCACTTCTGCAAATTTTCAGCCAAATTGAAGATCGTTAAGGTATCGAACTCGATTAAATCAAGGAACGAATCGAATCTGTCCAACCTGAACCGTTTGTGTTCATAATTGTAAATTGCTGTTTTAGATGTCTTAATGATCATTAATTTGGCTGAAAATTTGCAGAGGTTATCTATACATTAGTACCTAAAAACTGAACGGTCGAGATGTGGATATGCGACCGAAAGTGATCCTAAACTCTAAATGCACACTTTAATTTCAAAGCAAAACTTCGCACTGGATAAAATCTGTATATATATATACACACACACACAGATAAATAAATAAATATATAAATATATATATATATATATATATAGGGCTAAATACTGGTTACTACCTTGTGGTTTAGGTCCAAAATCAATTCAGTCCCTGGACTTCTAATTTCATCAAAAACACCCCTGCACTTTCAATTTTGATCTAATAGGTCCAATTCGTTAATATTTTGTTATGGGTTCAAGTTATAGTTGGATTATTTGTTGAAAAACTATTTATTTTTAATAGTAGGACTCACTCTTAAATTGACTAGAGGTGGCCTGCAGACACCACATCATAAAACATAGGCCATATATGAGCCACATTAACAAGTTAAATAACTCAATTGTCGGAAAACTAACAAATTTGACTTATTAGATCAAAATTGAGAGTGCAGGGGTGTTTTTGATGAAATTAGAAGTTCAGGGACTTAATTGATTTTGGACCCAAACTATAAGGTAGTAATCTGTATTTAGCCCATATATATATATATATATATATATATATATATATATATATATATATATATATATATATATATATATATATATATACAGTCCGGCTACACTAAGGATGTCCTTAGTTTTTCTTAGGTACGAATTTCCGGTTTTCACCCACTTTCAGATCAAATTTTTACATCTTAACCGATCAGTTTTTAGGTCCTAATGTACAGATCACCTCTGCAAAATTTCAGCCAAATTGGTGATCATTAAGGCATCCAAAACTATAATTTACAACAATGTAAACGAACGGTTCCGGTTCGACAGATTCGGTTCGTTCGTGTAAATTGCAGTTTTGGACGCCTTAACGATCACCAAATTGGCTGAAATTTTGCAGAGGTGATCCATACATTAGGACCTAAAAACTGAACGGTTAAGATGTGAAAATGTGATCGGAAAGTGGGTGAAAACAGTAAATCCGTTCCATAAGAAAAACTAAGGACATCCTTACCTGAGAAAAATCCTATATATATATATATATATATATATATATATATATAGAATAACTTTTAGTGTTATCGATAAATTGAATTGCGTTCTAATAAATTTGTAATTTCTTCAATAAGATACGAAAGGAAAATTTGCATAGAGTAGGATTAATTAGATAATTTGTAATTTCAATCTTCTTGTTTATTTGCTCAACTTCAATAACTTCCATCTGCATGAAAATGATCAGATTAATTAGATATGTCATGACAATACACTTTAGCATTTTTCCTTTATATTTGCTCGACTTTAGAAAGTCATACATCGTGCCGATACATGATTAAAGTGTAGGATGAATCTTAAAATGTCAAGCTAATAAGTAAATAAGTAGAGCTAAATTAGGTAATTAATCTATATGAATCTAGTTTAGAAATTAGGACACAACACCAACGTGACATTTTGCCTTGAGAACATAATGAAAAGGTGAAGAAATCATATTGATCGTAACGCATAATTAATTATCACTATTACATCTAGATTGTTTTTGAATTCACTTGCAGGAAATGACAAGGAAGAGCTATGTTCTAGCCAAAAATTATTTGGTCCCCCAAGTTTTGTACCCAATCATCATCATCAGTACAATCGAGGCATAAGCAATCAAGCGTTTGATGGATCAACAAGACTTCTTTATCGCTATTGGTTGTTGATTCTAACAAATACGACTTGCGGTCTCCATTAAAGAAGATTTGATAGTCATCACGAAGTTCAACATCATTACCTTCTTCTCTAAGGCCATAGACCAACTTCAATTCCAGTTCCATAGATTGATCTCCAAATCTTAAGGAGCAAACTGTGACGACGCTATTCTTGCTCCCATTGTTATTATCAACTATCAACTAATCCGTATAACATGCCCTGCGAAAAAAGTAAATCCACGAGAAATTCATCCTCATGATCGATTTAAAATCTTAAAGACAGTCCAGCTGGTTCTCTTAGATATTGGATAAACTTCTGTGTTTCTATTCATCTTACACCAAGGTTTAAATAGGATTACAGATTGTATACAAATGGAAAGCACTTAACACCTACACTAATCAGTCCTATGATTGCAATTCAATCACCTATTATTACAAATCAGTCAATCTTATCCTATCAATCAATCTTATCCTATAATTACAACTCAATCAATCAATCAACAATTAATCTTAATTGGAACAACCAGTAACACTCCCCCTCAAGTTGGGGAATAGATGTCTTGAATATCCAACTTGTCCAGTGAGCTGCGAAATACTTTACTAGAGACAGCTTTCGTCAGAATGTTAGTCAATTGATCTTCAGTTCTTACATGTGCATGTTATTGATTTTTGACTCTAACTTCTCCTTGATGAAATGCCTATCCACTTCAACATGTTTGGTTATGTCATGTTGAACTGGATTTTGTGCTATATCAATGGCTACTTTATTGTCACAATATAACTCCATTGGCATATTTAGGTTTGAAGCCCAAATCGTTCATTAAATTTCGGAGCCATAACATCTCACATACACCACAAACCATCCCACGGTATTCAACCTCTGCACTTGATCTGGCTACCACTTTCTGCTTCTTATTTCTCCATGTGACAAGATTACCTCCCACAAAAGTGAAGTAACCTAAAGTGGACCTCCTATCATTGAGAGAACCAGCCCAATCTGCATCTGTATATCTAGCAATCTCCAAGTGATTATTTTTAGAAAACATAACCCTTGACTTGGAGTTGACTTCAAATATCTCAAAACTTTGTTTACTGCTTCCATGTGATCTTCACTTGGTGCATGCATGAATTGACTTACAACGCTCACGAAATATGCAATGTCAGGACTAGTGTGCTATATCAATGGCTACTTTATCTCTCCTTGTTGGTAGGCACTTGGTCTGGATATTTTGCTAGCTTGTGATTTTGCTCTATTGGTGTGTCTGCTGGTTTACATGCTAGTAAACCTGTCTCTTTCAGTAGATCAGCCACATATTTTCTTTGGGATAAGAATATGCCCTCATTTGATCTGGCCACTTCAATACCCAAAAAATACTTCAATCCTCCAAGATCCTTCATCTCAAACTCATATGAGAGATGTGCTTCTAGTTTCTTCACCTCTTCTGGATCATTACCTATCACAATCATATCATCAACATAAATGGTGAGAATAGTAATATTATCTTTCCTCCGTCTCAGGACTAGTGTATGGTCAGAATTGCTTTGTTTGTCACCAAACTGTTTCATAGATTGGCTGAATCTTCCAAACCATGCCCTAGGAGATTGCTTGAGGCCATAAAGGGATTTCTTTGGTTTGTATAACATTCCTGCTTGTGAAGGCAGAGAGTAGCCTGGAGGTAGATCCATGCACACTTCTTCCTTTAAGTCCCCATGAAGAAAGGCATTCTTTACATCAAATTGCTTTATAGGCCAGTTTAGATTCGCAGCTAGAGATAATACTACTTGAATGGTGTTGATCTTAGCAACTGGTGCAAAAGTTTTCTAGTAGTCAATACCATATGTCTGGGTGTACCCTTTTGCAACCAACCTGGCTTTGTACCTGTCTAATGTGCCATCAGAAGCATACTTTAGTGTATAGATCCATCTGCACCCTACAGTTCTGTTTCTTGCTAGTTTTGGTACTAGTTCCTATGTATGATTCCTTTGCAAGGCTTCCATCTCATCCTTCATAGCTTTAGTTCACTTAGGGTCTACCAATGCTTCCTGCACTTTAGTTGACAATAGCAGATAAATGAAACACAAAAGACGCATATGATTTGAATAGCCTATGGGATGACATGTGGTTGTTCATTGGATATTTGGCTTTGGCTTTAGGGTCTGCTTCATATTGAGCTTTTAGTTGCCCTCTGTTTTTCCGAGCTAGCAATTGGTACACACTGGTGGTATTACTTGGTCCTATTTCAAAGGAATGTTCAACATTTGTATTATCATGGGATTGAAAGGCAGGGTTAGTAATTACCTATGGATCATTCTGAAGGAGCATTGGAGTTGATGTAGTAGTACAAGGGGGGTGGGTGTCATCTGTGTCTACAACTTCTGGTGTTAGCAACTGGTTTCTGCCCTCAAAATCACCAGATTCTATTTCTGCGACTGATGAAGGTTCTGTATTCGTAGTTTCTGATATTGGTGAATGATTGTTACTCTCAGTCATCGCAGAATTTGCTGAATTTGCGCCTGTAGTTGGTAATTTGTCACTATGTACTTGATTGTCCACTATCTCCAATGGACAAGATATATCAGAAGACTGCTCTTCTACATCACGATAGAGATCATGTTCATATAACGTAACATCCATAGTAACATATGTTCGTTTAGTGATGAGATTAAAGCATCGATGTCCCTTATGAGTAGAAGCATACCTATGAAGACACACTTCCCACACATGCCTCCAATTTGATCCTTTGAATGCGAGGAACATGAACATAGGCCACACAACCAAAGAGTTTTGGAGGAAGAGCATGGGTGGGCGGCAAAGGTAAATGTTTGGAAAAGGCTTGGAGTGGTGTTTTTGGTGGTGGACTATCTTCCCCAAGAGAGGTTTGGAGAGCTTGTGTGGGAAGTCAATTTATGAGGTAGACAGTAGTGAGGATGACATCGATCACCCCAGAAATATTCTGACATATGAGCTCCAAGCAACATGGATCGGGCAACTTCAAGAATGTGGCGGTTCTTGCATTCCGCCACACCATTCTGCTGAGGTGTATGAGGATAGGTGGTCTGGTATATGATGCCATGGGTGTTGAGATATTGGCGGAAGGTATGTGTGACATATTCTCTACCATTATGGATCATGGCATGAAAGGTCTGAAATACAGAGAACACATCACTCTTATGTTGCATCAAATAGATCCAGCTCATTCAGGTGTAATCATCAATAAAGAGAATAAACCATTTCATACCAGAGGGGGTTGCTGGACACGGCCCCCAAACATCAGAGTAAACCAAATCAAAATGTGCAACACTTTTATTATAACTCGAAGGATAGTTCACACGGTGACTCTTGCCTAAAATGCACGTATCACATTTAAAGTCTGATGCTTTATGATGCTTAAACAATGAAGGTAGTAGAGTTTGAACATAGCCAAAGGATGGATGCCCCAATCTTTTATGCCACAACCAGTTTTTTTTTGCTTCAGTAGACGAATGCTTCCAAACTTGATTCACTTCACTTACACGACGATTACCAGAAGATGTCATCTCCATGTAATACAATCCCCCATTCTCAATACCACAACCAATGATTTCCCCTGTTAGGATGTCCTGAAATATACAACACCATCGGTAAAGAATCACACAACAATATAACTGTTTACAGTTAGCACGTCCGGGATAGGCTCAAGAATCTTATCCAGGATTCCTTCGGCCTTGAGATGCTGGCGGACATCCTGAACCCACTTGTGATATCCAGAGCCAGTTGTTCCCAATGGAGTAAAGTCCAGTTTTTTTTCAGGTTACTCATCCTGAAAAGGAACAAGAAAAAGGGTTAGTTTCAGAGCGAAAAGGCTACCATGAAAACAACAAAAAAAATTGCGCGTAGTCGCTCCCAAGAAATTAGGAATTTCTAAGCATAATTGCTCCCAAGAAATTCGATTCCAAGAGGTATTGGATTAGATGGAAACAATGATGTAAGTGGTCGATCATAAATTCTCTACAAACTCTGTTTCAGCTGTCTTAGAAAGGGTCTGATCCAGCTAAATCATGGAATGTCTCGGCCTGCTACTATCGCTATCGGGTCTCGCTTATCTGTAAGACAAACAAAGGTCAGAGGGAAGATCGGGTGTGCCGGCCTTCAAAGCTCCGATGCCTAAGTCAGTATCGTTATAAGATAATGATAATGGAAAGCGGTAGTAAACAGTTACCTCTTTAGGTCATTGGAGATGACCTTGAATATAGTAGGTTCGTGGGAGCTTGGTTTCGTTCCTTTTGGTGTGGGACATTTGGGGTCCCGATATCGCCCTAAGGGGTATCGGGACCCTCGGCTAGGAGCTATTTCCTTACTTTGTGATGGCTAGACGAGCCTTGTGCTTCCGGTACTTGTGCCTGGGAGGTATATGTATACCAACAAATTCTAAGTTTGGAGATCTCAACAAGCTCCAAGCTTAGAGATAGCACAAACACGCACAGTTCGGCTTAGGTCTCTCCACAAAAGAAGAAGGGAGGTTGAAAGTCCCCGAGAAAAGAAAGGAATTAAGAGTACTGAAAGTGGGAACTTTTAGTAAAAAATACCTGAAAATAGGTCGCCGAAAAAGTTGGCCGGAATCTGGCCGAAAAAAGTGGTTGGAGGTCGCCGGTGGCTGCTTGTGACCTGCAGTGGCCAGAACTTGGCTGGAGCTTGCTGCAGGCGAGGCTAACCTGTTGCATGGGCTGTTGTGAGTGCGTGCAGGGTTGCTGCGCGGGGCTGCAGAGGCGAGGCTTGCAGATGTTGTGCAGGGCAAGGCTCTCGGCGAGGCTAGCGGACGCAGGGTCATGCGGAGCTAGGCTGGTGCGGCGCGGCTGAAGCAAGGCTAACCTGATAGGTTAGCGAGGTTAACGCTGCAAGAGACGCTGGGGCGTGCGAGGCTAGCAGGCAGGGCGCAGGGGCGCCCTAACAATCACAGGGGTGCGCTTGCGAGGCTAACCAGACCGGTTCAGAACTTCCGGTGGCCGATTCTGGTGGTTCCGCCGCCGGTTCTAGACTTCTGGGGTCGAGGGCTTTAAGGTATGCAACCGGGGAAGTTAGGGTTTGAAGGTTACTATTTTAGGGTTTCAAGATTAGGGTTTCGTGCTGATAACGTGTTTTAGGAAATCAAAAATTGAGAGAGAATGATTTGTGCTTTCATTCATAATAATGACATTTTTATATAGAGGATTACAAGCAGAGAATATAAGTCTTACAATAAAACTGAATCGTACAATAATTAAGATATCCCCCGAAGATATCTGTAAGACTAACGCTATTACAATTTGGATAAGTCACTAAAGTTTAGGCCAGACATATAAATAAGATGTTTTTAAACAAAACACACAATATACTGATTTTTTTATTGTAGCAGACGTGAAGCCCATTAAAAATGGTTGTGGGCTTCTTCAACTAAACATTATTATTTTCTCCGTCTTGAAATTTAATTAAAAAGATATACTAATCGAGTAATCAGAGCATTTTAGGTCGGAAACAAACAGCTCTTTTGGGAAATCGTCAAACATTAATGTCCTTTCTTCCTAAATTAGTGGTTGCACGGTGATACGATCCTCCCAACGACGCCGTTTTTGTCCCTCTCTTTTAAGCCCCTCCTCGTGTACCGTTCTGAAGTCTACGTCCTACACACAGCAACACACTGAAACTCCAAAAAAAAAAAAAAAAACACAGAGAGACACAAAAGCAAAGCCAACGGGTGTCAAGCATCTCTAATCATATTGTTCTTCATGTGATAAAGCTCCAACCCCATTTGAAACACATATTAAGCTCTCCCCTTCTCTCTCTCTCTCTCTCTCTCTCTCTCTCTCTCTTGCTTTTGCTTTTTTCTCGCTCTCTCTTAATCTTTCTGGGTTTTCAATCAATGTCTATTATTATGAGGGCAAAAGCCAAAGCAGAAGGAGGAGGAGGAACATTTTGAGACTCTGCCCAATGCTTTTTCACTGGCTTTCTTTTGAAGCATACATACAATGGCTGATGATCACTGCTCTTTCACCAAGGTTTGCTATTTCTTGCTTCTCCTTTAAGCCCTTCACACACCCTTCTCATATTTTTTAACCATTTAAAACTATTGTTTGTCTTTTACCTTCCTTTGGGTATTAGATTCTGCCCCTTTCCATTTGTTTGATTATTTTTATGGGTTGCATGTGAATAGCCCGATCTGGGTGTTAGAAATATTAGACTTTTCTTCCTGAATCTTCGGGTGCTTTTGTCTATGCTTTCAAGCTGAAGCAAACCCAGATTTCATTTTCCTCATGTTATAAATAGAAAGGGTTTCTTATTCTACTTATGAATAAGACTTGATAACTGAATGAGCTGATAACTAAATCATATGAATCTCTCTATCAATCATAGACTTCTGGGTAACTAGCTAGATCAGATTGGACTTACAAAGTTTTGGATTAGTAATTATTATTTACCCATGTCATTTTCTGATTTGATGAATTACAGGATATATTAAAGGCGCCAAAGAAATCGCCTTTGGTGCTGAGGACGATTGTCGTGTTGTTTGTAATGGTCTGTGGTGTCTATATATGCTCGATTTGTTTAAAGCAAATCAAGACTGGTACCACACTCAGATTCTTAAGCATCCCCGAGGTGATTCAAAGGCCTTGCCAGAAACCTGATATTGAACCGGAAGAAGCGCCTTATGTGCACTTCCCAAAGCCCACAACTTATAGCAGGTATGTTCATAACTGTTTTACTTTCAAGTTTGGTTCTATTTGAACTGCAATGATTATGACTTTTCTTGTGCATTAACAGGGCTGAATGTGCGTGCAATCCTGTGAGATATTTTGCAATTTTCTCGATGCAGAGGTCTGGGAGTGGTTGGTTTGAGACGCTATTGAATAATCATACTAACATAAGCTCAAATGGGGAGATTTTCTCTGTTAAAGTCAGGAGAAGTAACATGTCAACAATTACAGAGACTTTGGACAGAGTATACAATCTAGATTGGTTCAGTAGTGCCTCAAAGAATGAGTGCACAGCTGCAGTTGGCTTAAAGTGGATGCTTAATCAGGTAATGCTTGCTTATGCATTTTTTTTAAACTAATTTCTGTTATTTAGCAGCACGGTCATTTTTTTGCGCGAGAGACTAAGACATTGCTGTGGGGTTCATTTCTCTCTTTTTGGCAGATCCTCATATATTTCTCATTATGTGCATAGCTTGTTTGCACGGTCATTTTTTTGAGTGAGAGACTAAGACATTGCTGTGTGGTTCATTTCTCTCTTTTTGGCAGATCCTCATATATTTCTCATTATGTGCATAGCTTGTTTGTTTAAAGAAGCCAGTTATTATTATAATGGACTAAGTTGTCTTACAGTTTCTATTTGTGTAACAATCACCAAGATTCTTGTATTGTAAAGTTTTAAGTCCCAAAAAGAAGCTTGTTCGATTGTGTCCAAGGAAAATGTTCACTAAGGGACAGTATTAGAGAATCTTGGGATTGAATAGGGTAATCTTTATGATATTCTAGGATGGTCAACTAGTTCAGAGTACGTGTGGAAGAAACAGTGTGACTAGCATAAATGTCAGGGACAACTGTTAAGCTTGAAGTTTATATGATTGAATGTACCCGTTCCAAATCTTCTTTACTTTACACTACTAAGCTTGAATTTGCTTCCATGAAAATTGAAAGTTCTGAAAGATTGTCAATCCGTGAATGTTTTGTTTATGTTACATAATCTGCATGAATGATTCCTATATGTATAACTGTGTATTTTAGAGAGGTGGAATGTTTTTATGTAGTCTAGCTAGCTATGAATTTGTCACCTTTTTGCACCTGCTGTAGAGCAATGTGAACTAACTGGTCTGATCTTGATATTGCTTCTGAAATTGTTCCATGTCTTTTTGGGTAGCCTGTTATAACAATCGTTTGCCTCTTGAAGTATAGAACTTTCTTACTGTAACTAATGAGATAGGGATTTAATTCAGTAACTTATCGAGCTCACTTAAGATGACCATTGCGTGAACATAAATATAGGTCAGAGAGGACTTAATCAGTTAGACCCATGCGTGCTTTGATTTGGGTCCATCTAAATTTCCATCCAACCCATGCGTGCTTTGATTTGGGTCCATCTAAATTTCCATCCAACTTTATTTCTCATGAACGAATTGTTTGCATTTCATTCATTATCTTTGCTTTCATGGTTTGCAGGAATACTTTCATAACCTCATCACAAAGATCACAATGTTATTCCACTCTGATGTTCTTGTTAAACATAGGAAACAGCTAATTAACCATCTATTGTAACAATTTATGCAGGGATTGATGCAGAATCATGAACAAATAGTGGAGTACTTCAACACTCGAGGTGTTGCTGCTATCTTTCTCTTTCGAAGAAATCTGTTGCGTAGGTTGATCTCCGTGCTCGCAAATTCTTATGATCGAGAGGCGAAGCCACTGAATGGAACCCACAAATCTCACGTGCACTCTCATCAAGAGGTTTCCTCTCTCTCTCTCTCTCTCTATATATATATATATATATATCAGGGCCCTTCTAAGTCTTAAGTGCAAGATTTTCTACTTGTTTTGCAAGCTTATTATATGTGATGGCTGCAGGCTGAGATACTTGCAAAATACAAGCCTAAAATCAATGCAACTTTGCTTATAGCCAACCTGAAGCAAGTTGAGAATACAACTGCCAAAGCATTGGAATATTTCAAGAGCACCCGACATATGATCCTGTATTATGAGGATGTTGTTAAAAACCGCACTGTAAGACGATTAAATTAACACTCAACTTTGTCTTTTGTTGTTTTGCATGACATGAGTTTTTTACCAAGTCTCTGAAATTTGCATGTTTGCAGAAATTAAGAGACGTTCAAGATTTTCTCAAGGTTCCACAAAGGGATTTGAAGAGTCGTCAGGTGAAGATACACAAAGGTTCCTTGTCTAATCAGATTGAGAATTGGGGTGATGTCCAAAAGGCACTTAATGGAACACATTATGAAAGCTTTCTCCATGCAGATATTCGAAGGTAATGGCAATGGGGATGATGTATATACCATGCTTTGTTCGTTTAACAGTTTTTGGTTATCTTTTTGCCTTTAACCACAGTAGCCATCAGGTTACCCTCCGGTTGAAATTTTGGCTGCAGAATCAGAATTTTCATTTGATTTGATTCTAGCTTCTTTGTCACCTACATTTTGTTCCTTTACCACACTTAAATTAGTATTCAATTGATTCTTTACTCTCATTTTTTGCCGAGAAACGTTGCTGTATTATCCATGCTAATTAATAGAGTAAATCGCAGCTCCACCTTTTACTGTTGTTCTGTCTGTATATTTGTAAATCTTCAAAGAACTTGAAATGCAACATTATTATCAGCAATTCAGCATTGAGTGGCCAAGTTCCAATTGATCTCAGTTAAGGCATGAATGATTGAATGCTTATCTCGACAATACTGACTACTGAATTTCTAATCTTAGTCAGTTGTGTATTACAAGTCCAACTGAGACAGTCTCCACAAGGCTGACTGGGTTTATAATAACCTTCCTTCCCCTGGGCAGAATTATGAATCTAGATTCTCTGCTGCTTTTGCTCGACTTTTGATCATGGTGTGTAATAAATTCAAGATTGACGGCTTCATAATTCTTGTGTGTGGGATCAATTGGAACTTTAGCCCAGGAAGATTGCAGTAAGCAAAGACAAGCAGAGAAGCCATTTCTTAGTATAATGAAATAGAGATGCAGCTTGAACCTTTACAGAGGAAGCTGGGGCTTTTGTCTTGTCTCATTCATTCTGATTGGTAAACATTCTTTTGAGGATCGTACTTTGACTGATAAAACAAGATAGGTAAGTACTTTGACTGAGGATCGTACACGCGGTTGGTCAAAGTTTCTATTTTAATGTTTATAAAGCAAATGTGGATTGCATTCTATTTGACCAAAGAAAAAAGATTTGAGGGGCAAATTCAGATCCTGAATAACAAAATTCAGCTAGAAAAAGAACAAAATTCAAAGCAAGAAAATCCTCGATGTTATCTATAAGTTTTAATTTATCAAAAAAAAAAAAAATCACCTAGAAGTATTTCGTTATTGTTAACTAGCATCACCTCTTCATTTTTTTTTTCTTTCAATATCATATATTCAGTTAATGCCATGACGTTACATACAACAAAATATAATGTCTTAAAGCAACATATTGCATGCCAATTCTACCTAATTAGGAACAAAAACTCTAGCAAATAAGGTCGACACGAAAATGGCGGTCCAACATCATCGAAAAGATGTACAAAATGCGTATGATTTTAATTATCCAATTTCAAGGTCTAAATAAATCTCTCGTTAATTATCAATATAAAAATGTATGAGTTCATACCAAATGTGTTAGCAAATAAAACCTCCCTCTAGGTATGCTTGCCGACATTCTTGCCTGCAATCACCAAATTTATCTTTGGTATGAGCTCGAAAGGCATCTTGTGTGCTTGTCGTACACTTGATTGACCTTCGTGTAGTGCTTTTAGGACTTCTTGGGGGTTCTTCTTCAATTCACGCTCTATTTTTAGATTTTCAATTCTTGTTAGTGGGTACTATTCTTATTAGTATTTGTGATTTTGAATATGAGACAAATTTGTTCATCTTTACTCGAACATGAAATTTATGTCTTGTGGTTGAAAGTTATAGATACAGAAGTCTCTCTTTATAATTGTAACCAGTTCTAAGTTCTGTATCTTTGGATTTAGTTGCTACTTGCTACCATGGCCATCAATCAAAATTGAATTTTATTACACTAACAAAGACTGATTATTACGTGTAATTTCGCTCGTTATATACAATTAATGCCATTCAATTTTTGAGAGAGAAAAAAAAAAAAAAAAACATGAGTCCAAAGTCTATGTGGTATAGCATGATTAGCATCATGTCATTGCCAGGCTATTGACTAATTGGAGTTTACCATAATTAGGTACGTTAATCAAATCCCCAAATACACCAAAACCCCCAATAATTAAGGTTCGAAATTTTACTAAGATGCAATCCAGCTCACGGAAGCACAAGTTGCACCTGCCTGCTGTCCAACTCCATCCCACGGTCCAGACCCATCCCTGCCTCGGCCCCACACGTCACGGACGGCAAACGTGAGTTTGCCGACGTAGTAAACGAGGTCTCATCTGAATCTAATCACCACCACCCCCACTGACCCCCCCCCCCCCTTTAAAACCCATTTCGTCAATTCAAACCCTCTCTCTCTCTCTGCGCGCAGCCTTTGTTGCCCTCCCTTCTCTCTCTAACCACCATTCTCTCTCTCTCTGCCCTCTCTCTCGCTAGCTTCAACCTCAATCTCCAAATCCCAGAGTTCACAGAGAGAGTGCGGAGAGAAGTCCCCTAGCTGAAGCTGAATCGGAACAACTCCAAATCCAAGTCCAAGCCCAAGCCCAAGCCCAAGTCCATGGCCCAACAGAGCAACGGCGGCAGCGGCGATCTGAGCACGACTCAACAGGCCCAGCCCAACCAGCAACAACAGCAGCAACAGCAACAGCAGCAGCAGCAGTGGATGCATCAGCACCAGCAGCAATGGATGGCGATGCAGTACCCGGCGGCGGCCATGGCGATGATGCAGCAGCAGATGATGGTGTACCCGCAGCATTACATGCCTACTTACGCCGCGCATCCGCATCACAATCCCTACCAGCAGGCTCAGGCCGCCGCCGCCGTGGCCTATCAGCAGCAGCCGCCGCTCAAGCAGCAGCAGCAGCAGCAGCAGTCTCAGTCGCAGCAGAAGATGGGGCCTACTGATGAGGTCAGGACCATCTGGGCTGGCGACCTGCACCATTGGATGGACGAGGCCTACCTTCATGGCTGCTTCGCCTACACCGGCCAGGTCTTACTCGCTCTCTCTTCTTGATTGCGTTTTCTTTGAAATGTTAGATTTGAATCGTCGATTAATGTACTGTAAGTTTTTGTGTGTGATTGATTTAAGTTGAGAAGCTTGCGATTTAGTTTAATTGTATGTTGGGTGATTGTCATTGTGCTCCTTAGCTAGCTTGACCCAGATAGTATTGATTGGAAGAGTAAGCGACTCACTTTGAAAGCTCGCTAACCTAGAAATGTATATGGTTCAGGTCAGCTTATTTTCAGGTTAAGTTGGGTAGTTTGGACCATCTTGTTGAGTTCATTTCTGAGTGATGCCATGTTTGGTCAATGCAGATATTTGTAGCAGTTGTTACATTTTGTAATGTGTAACATTCTGATGGCAATGCCGATTACTTGGAAACCAATCCTGTGATTTCAAAGTCACTTTCCATTTATTGGCTAACATGTCTGTACTTTAGCTGGTTTACAGGTTCTCTTTTTCAATTAAAGTAGGGCCAAAATCCTTGTTTGGGGTACTATTTTTGGCCTCCAGTTTTCTGGTAATGGTAATAGGCATAGAAGAGTAAACTGCCTTACCTCAGTTTTTTATCCTTCTTTGATGAAGTGGGGTCAAGGTAATGTCATTGGCTATCAGTTTAGGTAGTACAGCACTATCATGATCTTAAGTTCTCTAATTTTTCTTGTTACTTTGCACAACCTCCTTTTTACTATTGCTAAATGCGTGCCAAACTGCCATGGCATCTATCTTTCTTTATCCTTTTTTGTACTTTGGTCTTTTCTTTTTGGGCTGTTCCATAATATGGCATCTGATTATTTCCATCCATCTCAAAAATAATAAATGCATCATTTGTATATGCTAGAGGCAGGAGCTGAGAAACTAAAATATACTCACAGGCAGTTCTTCTGTATTTGCCTTTTTTAACCATGAGGTGGGCCCAAAACTCCTCCTTATGTGTAGGCCCAAACATATCAATCAAACTGGGCCTCACCTGTGTATTGAACCAACTCCCTGGATCAGTATTACCAATATTCGAGCCATGAGTTAACAGTCAAACCTAGCTATCTCATAATGTTAAGTCACCATGCTGACGAAACTCAACAGTGTACATCAATCACATTTAAAAAACAGACAATGATATATACTGTTTTTTTTTTTTTTTTTTTTTTTGGTAAAAATAATCTAGTATTTATTTCTTGAACAAGATCGTTAAATTGCCACTAACTATATTTGTGCATTTGGTGTTGCATATTTTGTAGGTTTCTTCAGTAAAGGTTATACGCAATAAGCAAACAGGTCAGACAGAAGGGTATGGTTTTGTTGAGTTCTATTCACGTGAAGCAGCTGAGGAAGTTCTGCAGACCTATAATGGTACTCCTATGCCAAATACAGAGCAGCCTTTTCGTCTGAACTGGGCAACCTTTAGTGCGGGTGACAGACGAGCAGATACTAGTTCTGATCTATCTATATTTGTAGGAGATTTAGCTACAGATGTGACTGACACTATGTTGCAAGAAACCTTTGCTAGTAGATATACATCTGTTAAGGGGGCAAAAGTTGTTCAAGATGCAAATACTGGTCGTTCAAAGGGTTATGGTTTTGTTAGGTTTGGGGATGAAAATGAGAGGACAAAGGCCATTGTGGAAATGAATGGTGCGTATTGTTCGAGCAGGCCCATGCGTATAGGTGTTGCAACGCCCAAAAAATCATCTGGATATCAACAACAGTACTCTTCACAAGGTATGATTGAATGCTGAGGTTTTTATTACGTGATATGAGTTGCGAGTTTAGTCCTTAAATTATTCACATCTGTAACAAGTTCCCCGTTTTTTATCAACATGCTGGATTCATCTATCCACATTTGACAAATGAAGTTTTATCTTCTCTTTTCTTATGTTATGAACATGCTGTTGATGTAATTTTAAGTCTGGCTGCTTACAAAGCTGAAAGTGTAAAGTAACAAACTTGTATTATTTGGCCAACCCACATCTTGCACGTTTTCCTTTTCCTATTTTGTAATTTCCTTCCCTTCTGTTTTCTACATAAGTTGCATGCTTTGCTTATCTTACTTTTAACCTTTACATTTACTCAAGCTTAGGATATTCAGTATTGCTTGCTTTTCCATCATCAGTCATTTCTACTTTCTTAGCTCTATCATTTATTAAAGAGCTTCTTGTACAATGGTAATTGGTAATAGTAAATCGTCATCATGTCATAACTGACTTGGAGGCATTGCAGTTCGTTTGGCGCTCTAGTTTTAACAGGCATGTTTGATTGTAATTGGCACCTTGCTTATGGCATCATCTTCTTTTCTTGGTTCTGTTTTTTTTCTTCATTCAGTGCTCTAGCTGTCAGTGAACTCATTGACAATGTTTTTCCTCTTATTTTTTTCCCGAGTGCTGGAGTGTTTTTTTTTTCCTCTAAATACATCCTCAAAATAACACATCTATAATGAGTTGGCTGTTCCTGGTAGTGATTTTTAAAACATATTGTTTCCTTTGCAATTAGACATAGCAAGAATGGGTTTAGTCATAAAACTGTTATATCACTAATTGAAAATTTACTGGAATTGAATATTTTCATATATTGAAATATTAAACAAGTCAACTACTATAGAAAAATTGTCCATAGTCACCAATTTACCATCTTCTGAGCTACATATTTGAAAAGTATTGAAGCTTTAGTCATTAATTTGAAAAGGGTGTCAAGTTTGTGTGGGATTAGTCATTCTTTACATCCAATTTCTTTTCACTATCCTTGACTTTGATTATGCATATAACTTTTTCATATTCTTGTAACCTCGAACTTAATTCAGGCACCACAAGGATGTTAGTGTTATGTTCTTCAGTTTATTTTTTTAGTGCTTTCATAAAAGCAGCTGGTTTATGAGCTGGCATGGGCATGTTTAGAGTGGGGTGGTGTTATGGGAACAACAATCCCCATTGCCATGTTGAAAAAGTTGAAGTGTTGATTTACTAAGTTGCTCAACTTTTCAAATATTTGTAAATCTTTACTTTTCAAATATTTGTAAATCTTTTTTCTTCTTGGTTTAGGCAATCCCTATGAGTTGAAATCAGTTTTTCCCCTACTGAAAGTTTAAAATAGAATTTTGACATAAATTGTGGACATCTAGAATTGATTGATAAGACTCATAAGTGATAACTATGCTTCTCAGTGTGTCACTGTATTTTCCTTCATTTTAAAACGAGTAGTTCTACACCAAGCCACTTGGACTTTGGATCAACTTGTAAATGATGTTGATGACGCAATTGAATTATGTTTTCGGTCCAGTCCAGGAACCTATGATATTTAACTGTGGACATTATTGTTAGAAAATGCAGTTTTCTGTTTTAATATGTATAGGATTTTAAGCTGTATTTTGTAGTAAATATACTTTTCCTCCTTTAATTAGCATTGGTATTGGCTGGAGGTGGTGGACATGCAAATGGTGCCGTTGCCCAAGGTTCTCAGTCTGATGGCGAGCCCAATAACACAACTGTGAGTCCCACTCTTCTCTTTCTGCTTCTAATAGCTTTAACTCGATATGGCTTCTTACTCTGACCCATTGTAGATATTTGTTGGAGGGCTTGATTCTGATGTCAATGAGGAAGACCTCAGGCAGCCGTTTTCTCAATTTGGTGAAGTTGTCTCTGTGAAAATACCGGTTGGAAAAGCTTGCGGTTTTGTTCAGTTCGCTAATAGGTAGTCTTGCCATGTTCTGTATATCCTTATTATAGAAATAAGGCTATAATTAGGAATCAGGAATTTTGCTGGTTTGATTATTTTTTTCAATTTCAATGTTATAATAATTTATTGAACTTAAAACTCTGTAAAAAGTACAGTCAAAATTGGAATTATAATGAAAGTATCAAAGCCTGAAGAAGGGAGATATTCTATGTTCCCATGTAATGTAATGAACTATAACCACATTGTTTTGATTTATAGGAAGGATGCTGAGAATGCAATGAATATGCTGAATGCAACTGTTATTGGAAAGCAAACAGTTCGTCTGTCTTGGGGTCGCAGTCAAGGCAACAAGCAGGTAATACTGGGTCGTCCATGTCATGTTAAATTTCCTGTGCCTAAGATTTAGAATTTTCACTCCCTTAAATTTCTTTTAATTATAACATTAGAGAGGAAAGTGTGAGACCAACCCTCTCCTCCCTATTGCAGTTCAATAAATACTGTTGCAATTCAAAATTGTCCTCTCTCACTCTTATCACAATTTTTTTTTTCCTTGAGTTTTTCTCTTTTGATTGTTAATATCATGTTATTTTGCAGTGGAGATCGGACTCAAGTAACCAGTGGAACAATGGAGGACATTATGGAGGGCAGGGGTATGGTGGGTACGCAAATGCTGCGCCACAGAATCCAGATCTGAGTATGCATGCTGCAGCTGCGATTAACGGGTCTTCTTAACAGGGACATTGCAGTTGCCAGCCGCATGTAAACTGAACTTTTGTGAGTGGATTTTTAGATATAGTTGTCAGTGTCGTTAATTTCTGTAGGATTGATTTAGCTGCTTATTTAGCTAAATCTGTAATATGTGGAATTTTGTGGCCGGATTGAATCATCTTGAAGTCGATGTGTGAGATTAATACTTTATTTAGAGTTCTGGGTCTGCCTGAATTTTTAAATGGACAGGAATTTTTTCGATCCCAGAAAATGTACACATGTTTGGGAAGTTACTCGGAACAGAATATGGAAACAAGCATTTCGAGTTTCTATTGGCTCTAGCCTCTTAGCCCAAAATCTGGCTATATAGATAAAGAGGCCCTACTATTGTTATTGCATGATGTTTTGATTTTTCATTTCTTATTTATTCTTCTATCCATGCATATAATTCTAGCAGCTTAAATGAGGCAGTCCTTGTGGAAAAGGCTCTTGTCCAAGCCATTTTAGGATTGTTATGTGTGATCATACTTACCAGTTACCACAATATGGTAAGAGAATATTACCCCTATGTAATACCTCGAGATTGTAATATCTCGAGTCCCACATCGGTACTGCAATGGAAGACTTGCAACTTCAGCCAGCACTTCTGGATGAGGCTTTACTTGTTACAACAAGTGTGGTTTCTACTATACTGTCGTAGTAATGTACCGTGTGGCATTCTTAGCTCTTAATTTTGGAGATGGTGGGGGTTCTCTGTGGCTCTATGGTTCATTGTCCTCTCAGTGGTCTTTCCCTGGTTGTCTCCGTTTGAAAATAGTTAATTGTCTTTATCTGTAGACAGAGTGCCGTGGAGGGATGTATCTCAGTATTTTGACGTCAAGATGTGATTTGAATTTGTGCAGCAGTTTTGTTGAACCTTCTTCAGACAGCGATGATCGGTCTATGTCTTGTCCTGTGTTGTTTGGCCCTCCATCCTTGAGGTATTTGATATCAATGGTTCTAGAATTTGTCCATCTACATGCGTTTTCGCGTTTTGTCTTTGAGTTTGAATCACGTCCCCACGAGGGCCTTGATTTTCGGAACCAATTTTGGCTCATGAGGCTTGTGTCTAACTAGAGTGCGTAAATGACACGTCTAACTTTGGCATTCTGACTGGAGGATCAAGGCAGTTGCGGGGTGGTTTTCAGTGTCCCGATCATAAAATATGTGGCACCTTAATTTATAGTCATTGTTGTTGGTCGTAGGGTTTGTGCCAGCTTTTGGGGATGGAGATGTTTTGATGGCGGTGGTTTAAGCCTTCTAGGGGTGAGCTGCATAGTCTAGTAGCACTAGGGTTCTCCCTGGTGTGTCGGGCATGGTGGCTATTGACCTGGTAGAGCTATGCTGCAGGTATTTGTGCCAAGCGGTCTAGTCTATGCTTTCCTTTGATATGCTATATTTTGGTTATTTCAGCTATGAGAATCCATGGTTCCATACCTTCCAAGTGGCCTTTTGCTGTCGGTACTCAACCATACGCTGGGTGATATGGTAATCGAAAACCTCTGCCAACTAGGCATATATTTTTGTGAATTTTTCTCGTGGTGGTAATTATACAATAGGAAAAAACCCGACAACGAGTCTAGGGCCCCAAGGGCGAGGTTTATTTAGAGAATCATGAGTGACTGAAAGTCTGTGAACTCCGAGTAGAACTGTTGATCAATTTAATTTTGTCAATTTTAGAATCTATCCTTTCTATTTTAATTGTGGTATATGTACATGTTCTGTTCTTACTATCACGTCTTTGAGGAATAATATCGTTATGTTTAATTTCATTCGTTATATATGAATTTACTCTCTGTTTCATCCTTCTAAGTAAACTCGTGCGGCATGCCATTCACCAGCTCAAATTCTCCACGTACCCATTCAGAGTTGTTTATTCTTGTTGTTTAAGCGAACTCCTACAAATTTTATATAAACAAGAAGCTAAAACTAAGCCGGTTTGAGTTCTAACGGTTTCATTTATATATAGGATCTAAACATTTGGCCAAAGGGGTTTAAGTATCTAAGTATCAAACTCAAAAGTTCAATCATTGACGACTACATGTTGTTGTTACAACGATTTAATATTATAAATGGAGGTGCATGCAAATGGACATTTCCTTCTTGTAGCATTGACATTAACGTTTCTAGAGCAATAGCGGTAATAATATATCCAGCCACTATAGGTTATCCCATGTTTTCCATGGGTTTTGTTTCGTTTATAATTTTGCTTCCTTTGTCAAATTAGAGGACTTTTGGTATGTAAATGAACATGTGTTTATTACATCTATTCGCGAATCATCATTATCAAATAGTAGACTTATATATCCGTGGTAGAGTATGGTAGAAAATCCAGTTGCATCATGCAAAGTCGGAAAAATGAGAGACGATTGGTGATAATGTATTAAAATGGTTGCGAGAAAGACATGTAGGATAGATGTTTAGTTGCATAAAACATCAATCCAGAGTTTTTTTTGTTTGTTTTTGTTTTCTGAAGTAATCATTCCAGAGTTAAATTACAAGTGATGTCTAGTAAAAATAGAAAAAGTGAATACTACTCTCTCGGTCTCTTCTAGAGTTTGGTCTAGGATCTTGTTAGGGTTTACGATTTTTATTTCTTTGTTTGGTCACTCTTTTTTTTTTTTTTTTTTTCTTTGGCATCTACTAAACTGAGGTTGTGCGTATATGGTTAGTTCTTACTTCTTACCAAGATTAAAAGAAAAATTATTAATTAAATTAATTAATATTCAAAAACTCAAATTGAATCAAATCTTTCCATTCAAAGATCTTACTATTTTTTATATGATCTAAATCAATATAGCCGATATATTAGTAGTTAGTAGCAAATTTAGACTTTCTGGTGGAAATTCAAATACTACTTTATGTAATTAGTGTTTCAAAAAGAATGTTAATTTCCCTCTGTATGCTTTCCAAGCCCATCAGAAACAGTCTTAATCTAATGGAAGCACTACTGGGACTAATTTGGCTGATCCTAATTCCTAACAAGACAAAGAGTGGTTAGCTAAGGGGCTAAATGACTTTTGCCCCAACACACATACATATATGTCATTGAGATCGGTTTACAAAAATCAAACAAAGAGGCTGTGGCAATTTCTTTGATTAGCTATTATGCTTAAATTTTGGTTTACGGCATTTTGGAAAAAAAAAAAAAAAAAAAAAAGGACTCGTGCAATTTTCTAGCGAAAGAAAATAAATGTAACACGGATCTTAATGTCTAGAAGCTGTGATGTAATTAGCTATAATTTTCTATGGGAGGTTGTTAAAACATGCATGTGTCAGCTGAAAATTCTTTAATTTTTCTTGATTCCTGCAAAATTATTAATGCAGAAAAATTTGTCCTAACAAAACAAAGTGTGTTTTGCAAGCCTGCAACTAATATTTGTTTATAACTTTTGTTAATGTTTATACACTAATTCAAGCAAAAAAAAAAAAAGATTATTAAAAAGAATGTTCTCTGCAGCCGCCTGATGTTTATATATTTATTTGGTTTTTTGGTACTAATTAATTTATAATTTCACCGGCCAAATGCAGGTCAAAATGCTCTAAATTCTTAATGCGAGTGTGATACCATCGATCCTACCATGGAGTATACCTACTGGCACTAGAGGAATGTGTAGGGAAATTTAAGAGATATATGCTTTTGCGGCAATTAGACTTATTAAAGTATTAATTTATCGGATAAAAAATTTCATAAGCGATGACTGTATTAAGATGATAATGTAGATAATAAAGATGATGTTGTTATAATAAATAGATAAATAAAATTATATTTGGTGTTCTATACCCGTATACATAGACGTATGCGAGGTGCAACGAGAGACTGAGAGTCACGCAGAAGAATGATCGAACATTATTACAAATTTCTTAGTGATTTTTGTCAAACGACTAACGTAATATCCGACTTTAACAATTGACAATCATATAAACTATTAATTTATTATTTTATATATTTAGTTATTAATATTTAAATATATAACAGCAATTTCAATTCAAAATTGCCCTTCGGGTTATCCCAAGTGGTGAGAAGGGGACAGGTTGAAAATTGGAATATGATTAATCTAGATCCCGTTTTATTTCCCCTCTGACGTAAAAAAAAAAAAAAAAAAAACACTTCGGTTCAAAGTGGAGAATGTCATGATAGTCCTACTAACGCTGCAAATTGCAATTCAAAAAAAGATTATCCGCTCATCAAATCAAGAACCTTAAGTAATTAAGAAGCATCCTATAGGTTGTTTTCCAAATCTTCGACATTAAAGCTGAGAATGAAAAGTACATTTGTAAACTCAAAAGTTAATAAATCATTTATGGTTGTGGCAAACAGGCAGGAAAAGGAATGAGAATAATTCAATCCATTCCCCGACAAACACCTTTAGGTCGCAAAGTCAAACTCTTTGTTACCACTTACCGGCCAGTAGGGAAATCATGTTGCTAAAAAGCTAGATCATCTGGTTTATATCCAAGCTGGGTGCACCCCAAATCCACAAAACAAACAATGAAAGGTGCATTGAGTAGTAACCACAACAAAAGCATAGAAACCTCCACAATGGGAAAATCAGGTTTCTTAATCTAAATATCCACCATTCTGAAACCTAAAACCTGATTTCCAACTGTTAAAATGTCATTTACAAAAGGGGAGTAAGCATTTAGGTAACTGCATTTTGTTAACAACTAATAGGGGACGGAGGGAATTATGATATATTAGGAGTTTAGGACTCAAAAAGCAATAGAATTGAACTTAAGTTACTATAACTTATCGATCTAGTAATGAGGTCTTAAGTTCAACTTTCGTCTTCTTAGTCGAACTTACATCATTATATACGTACATGGGACTTGCTATATTCTCAGCGACCCTATGCTTCACTTGAGTTGGAGCTTACGGTCAAGTTTAGATGCATGGTAATGTGATCTTGACATGTCTAATTATCATAATTTCTTTATGGTAGATAAACCCTCTCATTTTTATTTTTTTTGTTCTTGTCATAATGGAATAGAAAACTTACACCAAAGAGGGAAAAACAAACACGCACCCTAGCTAGTTACTAAATTCTGACAACTGTATGTTACTGGTTACTGACATTTTCTTACATTGACAAGATAGTTCTGCTGCGTCTTTTCACATCTGTATCAGTGTATTGGGTCATTTCATGTTTTCGTCAGAGGGTTAGCTTAACTGCTTGAGGTGTTTGCTCATGTTGATAATGAATGGATCGATCGAGCTCCAGTAGTCAACTTTCACCAAGTTGAATTCCCCAAATTTTGAGCTTTCATTTTGTTTTTATTAGCTAAAAATAAGCAGAAAAAAAGACCTCCCCAGAATAAATCTTGCTTGCTACTAAGTTCCAGCCCAACATTCTACTCCATCTGGATCGATCTGTTAATTCCAGTGCCCCCAAGCAACGTTCATATATAGACTATATGTGATCGAAGCTGAGAGCAATGGATGCACTTTATATATTAGTTGACCTACATAGAACTCACTGTCATCTATGTATTAGAAAACTAGCATGACTTTTTAAATTGATTTGATGAAAAGAAAAAGAAGAGGATCGGAACAAGAATAAGAGGGTAAACAAATAGCGAAAAATACAAGCTGCCAAGTAATTGGCCGACCTTGCTAGCTTGTACGTGCCTCCTATTTTAATAAAATCTCAACTATATGCAGGATAATGAAAGTTGACAATTTAGTGTTCTCAACCTCTGGCTTGCTGGCACATAGATTTTAGATTTATTAGGTTACTTCACCTACTTGTTTTATACCGACAAATACGTCAATATATAAACTTTCTTTTGTATAAGGCATCAATAGACATACTTGTTGTAAAACTATAGTAAACGAATTTGAGAGAGAGAGAGTATAGACGTAGAGAATAGAATGTGTGTATTATTCATCTCACCATGAGAGGGTTTATATAGGAGTACATGATGTATACAAATAGGCAACGTTTAATAGCAACGTCAATTACTCCTATTCACAATCCTATCAATCACTAATCTGTAGTGAAAGACATATATGACTCTCCATCTATTTACATGATGTTAGCCATAATTATTTACAACAATACTTAATTTAATGATAGTTTTCTCCAAAATATTAGATGAGATCCTAATTATTGAGTACTCTCTTAAGTTAAAAACACATTGATACAAATAACTAAAAAAATAAATGTAGGAACTAACAACTCAAGGCATACAAATCTGTCATACTGATATAGTCGTACGCGTTTTAATGTAGAGTGGATTTGATCACGAACTAACATTGTTTGCAGTGAGTAATTTGATTTGATCACCGAATTTTGGATGTCAAAATCGCGTCTTCACTGTTTTTAAAATATCTCTTTATTAATTGTTAATTTGAGGTAGGAACCGGCATGATTTTGTAGTCGGCTACCCAATCTTTAACATTTGAGTATATTTTTATTCATGTAATATATCAATATCGCTTGCGGTGTGAAAATTTGAAAATAAAAGTGGTAGGTTTGTGCATTGGTTATCACGTGACACCAATTGTATATACAGTACAAAATGGGAAAATTTTCAAATATACGTCATAATATTAGTTTACAATAACGTAATTAGTTGTATAAATAAGTTGATTAAGGAATATACTAACATGCTACCAAATGGCAACAAAGAAAAAGAAAAAAGAAAAAGAAAACAGTGTACCAAACGAATGGTACAAGTACTGTAACAAACAAAGCAAAACCCGACCTCCACGGTGTAGAGTGTAGACTAAAGAAAATACAATAAATATCGTCACAGACAGCACGTAGAAATTCATATATAAAGACGGCGTCTATGACCATTCTTCATTTTTAGTCAAGCTTCTCCCACTAATCCTATCCTTCCTCCCTCTTTCCTCATTTCCCCTCTCAAATTTCTATATATCCCCAATCCCTCACTATTCCATAACCTTAATTTCTTAAGCCTCTCATCACCAAGACAAGCCTAGCTAGCTAGCTATTAGTTATGGAGATGAAAGTAGCACTTCCGGCACCTCCGGTGGACTTCAACTTCGACAGCGCCTGCTCCTCCCCTTACTTGACCGCCCCGTCGAGCCCCACCCGGTTCGGCAACTACTACTTCAGCGCACCCACCAGCCCCAACCGGTCTTCCTCCTTCTATCGCCAGTTCAATGACTTCGACTACAATCTTAGCTCTACTAGTACTAAATACTCTCCTTCCTCTATCCCTTTCAAGTGGGAAGAAAAGCCCGGGATTCCGAAATCCCGGGCTACAATCAACGGCGACGATCTTGAAGATTTTGAGTTCAATTTCAGTGGCCAACTGGAGAAAGCTTCTTTGCCCGCAGATGAGCTCTTTGACGGAGGGAAGATCAAGCCTCTGAAGCCTCCTCCTCGGCTACACGTCAGCACTAATAGAAAGCAGGATCCGGGATCCTCCTCCGGTATATCTCCACGGTCGCCATCGCCGAGATCATCGAGAGTACTATGCCAAGGGAAGAGAATGGTCCAAGACGTGTTGTCTCCGCGCCATCTTCACAGAAAGGTCGATTCCGATCCTTTCACGGCGGCCATGGAGGAGACTCGGAGAGATTGTTACAGAGATGAATATGACTACGCAGAAGAAGAGTTTCAGAGTCGACGTGGCAGGGAAAGAATGTCGAGAATGCCTTCGAGACACGTCAACGCTTCAATCCGAAAAGGAACCAGGTCTTTGTCTCCGTTGAGGATTCCGGACATCATGTTCGATGACGTTGCATCACCTGCTCCGACGGCGAGTACCTCTAACAGCTCAATCAAGCCAGCCACTCCTTCTTCTATTTCTTCGGCTTACTCTTCGATATTATCAGCGATTTCGTTCTCGAAAGTGAACAAGAAGTGGAAGCTGAAAGATTTCTTGTTGTTCCGGAGCGCATCGGAAGGTAGAGCCACGACGGGGAAGGATCCTCTAAGGAAGTATTCGCTTTTGTCGACAAAGAAAAGTATGTCGGAAGATGTGAAGAATTCGAGTTTCCGGTCGACGGACAGCGTTGGCTCGGTTAGCTCAAGGCGGAGAGGACCGGTTTCGCCGCACGAACTGCATTACACGGTGAACCGGGCGGTGACGGAGGAGATGAGGAGGAAGACCGTGTTGCCCTACAAACATGGGCTGTTGGGTTGCTTGGGGTTTAACCATGGGTTGCATGAAATTTCCAGGGGTGCTTTTGGGTCCTTGGCACGTAGCTGATGGGATTGCTTGATCGATCTCGGCCGTAAATAACTTTTTGTTCAGTTTTACTGTCGAATCTCTTTGATCGGATATAAATATATGCTTGAATTTTCAGTCATATACATATTGGTTTATTTATCTTGGATTTTTTTGAATGTTCGTCCATGGTGGTGTCTCAATCACTAGAATGGACTCGGATTTATGAGACATGTATCAGAGATTAATTACAAGCAACGACTTGTGTTTGGTTGGAGACATGTAGAACAAAAGGTGATAATTACGGATACCAACTGATATTTTAGACTTGTCTCATGACTCTCATCATATTTATCTGTTCTTTTAACCTTAACACTCATCTGCAATAACGTAGAGTAGTCTTTTACCAAACATATATAAAATACAGAAATGGCTCAATCACAAAAGATAAATGTATTTTAATTTCACTATTAGATGAGGTGCACTGATTTTAAGTTCTGCGACCACCCTACATTAGTCGTCTTTTAGTTTTATCTAGAATGGTACGTACACCATTTATATTGGTGAAGCTTTCCCTTAGGAATTTCTATTTCAAAAACAAATGTGCAAGTACTCTTATAGTTCATATTTATCTGTTCCAATTTGGTTGTATAAGAAACAAGTCAAGATCTAACTTTAGTACTTTTACCAATCTAGTAATAAGCTCAGAGCCATTTATCCTATTATCAGGCACTTCGAGTTACCAGTCCTTATCTCTTGAGGTAGATTACTCGTTATGATCAAGAAACCGTAGTTACTATGCTAACTTGAAAGAACTTTCAAGTCAAGCTAGCTAACCTAGCTTGAATACCACTAGATAAGCTTAGTCTAAATCAAGTAAAGTTTGAGCAAATTGATGCTTAACTTGATTAGACTATTTTACATCCCTAAAACTCAAACTTCCACTTTAACGATATGTAATCTAACATCTTTGAGCCATTTTATTATTATGACAACACCAATCATATAATTTAATAAAAACTTGTTTAAATAGACGGTAGAAAATAATAATTTGATGCATCCTTCACCTACATGCATGGTAACTTTGGCGAATGATAGCAGGCAGTGGCCAAATCTCTCAAAAACCTTATCAAATAAGAAATTCGCCGACTAAAATCTTGAAGGCCGGATATATGCAGCACACATATGGGACCAAGAAATAGACTTTTATGCCATAATCATTATAGCAGTGATGTTTTACACTGTAAAGTTGTCAAAAATGGGGATTGTTTGCCACCAATAATCAAGCGAAAGGTGAAGAATCATTTATAATATTCATTTAAATGGAAAATATTTGCGGCCATAAATTGCCCATCACACCACGAACACAAGCTGCAATGATGAAAATAGTGGGTTCTAGCTTATTCAAAATTATAGGTCCATTGCATGTGCTTTGTCTAAACAATGCAACAAAAGTAATTTGGCGCACAATTACAAATAGCAATGGTGTACTTAAAGTTTCAAACAATGAGAAAAATATAACATGAACATCATGACTAATCAACCACAATATTGTGCGAGAAATTTCAGTAATGAGAAACTTCCTTCATGTATGTCAATTTTGGGGGGAGACCCACATTACATCCTACAAATATGAATTATGGTGGAAAAGCGACGAGGCGAAAGATATGAACACTTGAAGCAATTATGGCAATTAGGCAAGATGCTTCATCACCATATACATTACACACTAATCTCCCTAAATACCAATTGAAAATAAGATGAAAAGATTGTCTCATTTATATATGAAGATGATGATTATGATGATGATAAGATGTTAATGAAGCACGAATGAATATATATATATATATATATATATATATATATATATATATATATATATATATAAATATATATATATATTTATATATATCAGATCCTATCCAGAGCGAGGTCTCGCTCTGAAATTAAAGTGCGAGGTTAGAGCTTAAGGTCACTTTTTGGTCTCATATCCACATCTCGACCGTTCCTTTTTTAGGTACTAATGTATAGATCATCTCTGCAAAATTTCAGCCAAATTGATGATCTTTAAGGTATCTAACTCGCTTAAACCAATGGACGAACTAAATCTGTCCAACCTGAACTGTACTAGCTTTAAGGCAGTTATCAATGCCTTAACCACCATCAATTTGGCTGAAATTTTGCAGAGATGATCTATACATTAGTATCTAAAAACTGAACGGTCGAGATGTGGATATGCGACCGAAAAGTGACCCTCTGGATAGGATCTGTGTATATATATATATACAGGCAGGTTCTGAAGCGGACGTCCGCACTTCGCTAAAGTGCGGACGTCGGCGCTGCAGCCCAGCTCAGGCGTTGACGGCGGCGCGAATCGGGCTGGAAGGAGGCCGGAAGCATCCCAGACGGCTTCTGGGCACCGTTCGAGGTCGGGGTTGCCGGTTTATGGGCAGCCACCTCACCTGCAACTGCAGGTTCTGTGCAGCACCGGAAAACCCGTCGCCGGCGACTCCACTCGACCGCAGACCCCTGGCCTCCCTCCGGCAAGCCGCTCCGCGCCGTCGTGGCCTGAGTTGGGCTGCAGCGCCGTAGTCCGCACTTTAGCGAAAGTGCGGACGTCCTCTTTGGAACGCGTCCATATATATATATATATATATCTCAATACTCAACATCCATATTATCCTCAAGTATATCACTTGACCACTAGCTATTCATGTGGGAATTGATTGTCTATGCGACCTATGAGTTGAGTACTTGAGTGAATTGAAGAATTAATGGAGAATCACATATCAGGAAAATATATAACAAAAGAAAATACAACATATCAGTGAGTAGTTTACTAATAATACACTTCGACCTTTTCAATAAGTTGGACAATAGCAACCATAATCCAATCTAAAGCTTAATAAATCTCTCTCGTAGGTCTTGTTACTGCTAGATTTCATTAATATGGGAAGTAACACAATGTTCTAACTCTGGAATACATGCTTGAAGGTAAGCCGAGTCATCTGCAAACGAGTAAACAGAGGTCAGAGGAAGCCGAATGCATGCCTAAAACCCTCTAACGCTCAAGTCAGTTTTTGAGGTCAGTTTATCATAATTTGATGTCAAGAAGTTGAACGTACCTCTTTGGTAAAACTTTGGTATCTATAGATAGTTTCAAGTTGGCTTTTCAAATAGGGAAGTCCTAGGATAAAGACATGTCTTCTTCTAGAAGATTACAATCTGGGAGAATATTTCTGACAGTCTGTCCTTTATTAAGTTCGGGATCCTGATTGGATTAGTATGTCATAATGTGTTCAATATAACTTGATTTGGCCTTGATGGTCCGGGTTACTTATTGTCTAGAAGATTAACGTTGTTTAATATATATGAAGAGTTTTAGTAATGACCTCCAGCAGTGTTCTAAAAACTCTCTTTGAGCGGCCACCTAGGCGCTTGGCAGCAGACAGCCACCTCAATTAGTTTGAGTGGTAACTAAGTGGACCGGATTTTAAAATGTGTTCAAAATATTTATTTTATTTTGTCAAAATACTTGAAAATGACTCTTTATATGTGCTTATATGCTTAACTATTTACTATGTTTAATCGATTGTACTACTAAGTATAGTTTTTGTTTTAATTACATTTATTTATATGTTATGTAATAAAATTGAATTACAATCAACATCTGTCTAGGCACCGCCTAAGTACCTCCCCACCGCCCGCCTAGTAATTTCTAGAGCATTGTCCCTCAGTGGGGAGGATACCGAAGTGTGTTTTTGTGAGACTCCTTGATTCTGTAAGAGCATACTGATTGGATATGTGTGGGCTACCGACTCGCTAGATGCGGTAGTTACAGGTTTCTGTTGACCATGATGTAAAAGTCGTGTTGACCTTGCTGTTAGTCACTGTAACAGATTCCAGAAGCTTCCAATGAGTGTGTGACATGTGGTTCCATCCAGCTATTTCCAACTATCAAGTTTGTTAGCTAGTTAGTTTTCTTGTGGTGTGTATAAATAGGTGGACCGATTCTTTTTGTCTAGATTTTGGTTAATTGAAATACAACTCCTAATCTTTTTTCGATTCTTCTCTCTCAATTTCTGTGTGATCTTTGTAAACCCTAGCTCATCTCAGCTGCCATGGCTATCATGGTATCAGAGCACCATAGCTCCTGGACCTGTGAGTCATGCTTCCGCACTCAAGGTTAATTGATTCTCTGTCACTTGTATACTCAGATTCAGCTTAAGTTCTGGTGCGAGTTGCAGTTTGGTCATCTTCGTCTTCAACTTGGATTTGTGGCTTTGATCTTCATCGAAGCTTGGTTTTGGTTTTCATCTTCTCCTCAGGTGATTCGATCTTGATCTTGTTTCTTAGAACTATGAACTTTATGAGTTTGAGATTTCTAGTAAAAATTGAAGCATCTAGAGTAAATCAAAGCAAAACGGAGTAAACTTGGAGCAGTTAGAGCAATTCTTGAGCAAAATCTTGTGTATTTGAGCCTTATAGCAAATTTGGAGTATATAGAGCAAATCAGAGTAAAATTGGAGCCTATAGAACAATTCTCGAGCAAAATCTCACTGCAAACTGTGCATACTTCAAGATTATAGAGCAAAACTGCTATCCACATGTGATATCTGTGTCGAAATTGATGCAATTAGTGAGCAAAGTAAATTTTGAGCTGATTTCTCTCTACTGTGTGTGATTATGAGTGTTTTGATTCAAGTAATACTGTTCTTGAAGTGTAATGCTGCAATTTGCTACAAACAGAACTTTATTTAGTAAGAACTCTTTGCAGTAAAACATAAAGGTTACAGATGGCTCCTCAAGGTGTAACTACTCCTAGTCTTTCTCACTCTGATGTTCATTCTTTACTGAGTATCATAACTATGCGACTTGGAGAAAGAAACTTCATCAAATGGAGTTTTCAGTTCCAGTCTACACTTGCTGGAAATGGATTGTTTGGTTTTTATGATGGCTCAGAAGTTGCCCCTCCTCGATATGTTCTTACTTCTGAAGGTGAAGTCACTAAGGAAGAAACTGCAGCCTATAGAGCATGGAAGCAGACATACATGGCTCTTCTTAGTCTACTCATGGCCACATTGGATGAAGATATTGTAGATGTGATAATAGGTTGCAAAACCTCTAGACAAGCTTGGATTTCTCTTCAAGAACGTTTTTCTGCTGTGTCAAGAGTGAGTATAATGCAGCTTAAGACTGAGTTACAAACACTTCGCAAAGGGAGTGAGACAATTGAGAAGTATTTGCAACGTGTGAAGAATGCTCGAGATCAGCTCTTATCAGTAGGAGTTTCTATTCCAGAAGAAGACATTATCATTGTCATCCTGAATGGTCTCCCTGATGAATACTCCGCTGTTAGAACTGTTGTTGAAGGCAGAGAAACACCTATTTCTCTTCGAGATTTGAGGTCTCAGTTGCTTGCTGCAGAAAGAAGAATTGAAGGAAGTTTTTCTCTTTTGTCTACCATAAGTGCTATGGTAGCTCAAGGAGGTGAGACAAGGACTGGAGAAAGAGATGGAAGTGGTAAAGGCTGGGATAACAAGGGTGGAGGAAAAAATAAAGATGTTAAATATAATGGGAATGGTGTTGAGTGTTCTGTATGTGGTAAAAAGGGTCATACTGTGGACACATGCTTTCGTGTTCATAAATGCCAAATATGTGGCAAACATGGTCATCTTACAAGTACTTGCTATCAGAACCCTGACTACAAACCTCAACAAACTTCTCAGTCACAATTCAAGCCTTCAAGCAATGTACCATCTCCTGAATGTCAAATTTGTTCTAAGAAAGGTCACACAGCTGCTAACTGCTTTTACAGAACTAATGTTCCTGAGGGACATCCATCTTTGTCTATTCCCACCTGCTAAATTTGTGGCCTCAAAGGACATGTTGCTTTGAACAGCTCTCATAGAACCAACTTTGCTTATCAGGGTTCTGATCCTCCTGCTTCTCTGGCTGCTCTAACTGCTCTATCAACAGGCAGTGTTAATGGTGTGTTTCATCAAACTCAAGGAGGAGGATGTTTGGTATCTAATGGATCATCCAGCTCTTGTTTTCCTGGTGGTTTTCATCCTAGCAATGGTGCCTCTTCATCCAATAACTTGGTTGCTCCATCAAACACTCATTCAAACAGTGAAATTTGGATAGGAGACTCTGGAGCAACTCACCATATGACTTCAGAACTGAGAAATCTCACAATTGCTCAACCATATTCTTCTGACAACAAGATAACCATTGGTAATGGTACAGGTTTGAATGTGGCACACACTGGCTCTAGTTGCATTAAACCTGCTGATCATGTCTTACAATTGAAACAAGTTCTGCATGTTCCAGACTTAGCTATGAATTTGTTATCTTTCACAAAACTATGCAGAGACAATGGTTGTTTTATAACTCTTGATGAAGCTAATATTGCTGTGCAGGACAAGGCATCCAAAACAGTTCTCTATCAAGGAAAGAGTAGCGAGGAAGGTTTATTTCTCTTTAAGTCTCCACCAGTATCATCTATATCCCAGCCATCTCCATCTGCTTTTGTCAGCTCATCATCATCATTTCCAGTGTGGCATCAAAGATTAGGTCATCCTTCTCAACCTGTCATGTCTAAAATGTTGTCTAGTTCACAAATAAAAGAACCTAGTTCAGCCTCTAGGTCTTTGTGTTCTTACTGTTTAGAAGGCAAGATGCATAGACTTCCTTTTAGTGATTCTGTGACAACAACATATGTACCCTTTACCAAGGTGCATTCTGATGTATGGGGACCAGCTCCATGCTTATCCATTGAGGGATATAGATACTATGTTACTTTCATAGATGATTGTACCAAGTTTGTGTGGATTTTTCCACTTACTAATAAATCTGATGTTCTTGCCAAATTTGTGCATTTTTGTGCCTTTGTGGAAACTCAGTTCAGTTCTACAACTAAGCAATTTCAAACAGATGGTGGTGGTGAATTCAATAGTAAACCTTTTCATAATTTTCTCTCATCCAAAGGCATTTTACATCAAATCACTTGCCCTCATACTCCTCAGCAAAATGGAGTTGCTGAGAGAAAAAATAGACATATAGTAGAAACTGCAATATCATTGTTATCTACAGCTGGTGTTCCTAAACAGTTTTGGTTCCATAGTGTTGCTCATTCTTGCTATCTTATAAATAGAATGCCTAGCAAATCCTTAAACATGTCATCACCATATGAGCTTCTATTTCATAACCTTCCAGATATCTCTCAGCTGAAAATCTTTGGTTCTTCTTGCTATCCCTATCTCAGACCTTATGCCCATGACAAGTTAGATCCTAGAACCACACATTGTGTTTTCTTAGGGTATGCGCTAGGATACAAAGGAGTCTTTTGCTATAGTATTTCTAGAAATAAACTTTGGATGTCTAGGCATGTCATTCATGATGAGAATGTTTTTCCCTTTCTTTCTTCATCTCCACCTAAGCCATCTCCCATTGATCCTGTTACTTTCTTTCCATCTTCCTCCTCACTCACTACTCTTCATCCCTGGGTGCCTATCCCATCTACTTCAGCATTCCAAAATGAAAATTTAGATACTACTTCTAGTATCAATATACCTACTTCAACAGCAGGCCTGCCCTTTTCTAGCAATGGTGCTAACACAGACTTTGTGGCCACTATTGATGCTGATAGGACAACTTGTGCAGAAAATATATGGGTTCATGAGTCTAATACTGCCACTCATGACACTGAAGATGTAGCAGGAATTCATGAAGTTGAAGAAAATAATTCTGGTAATGACTCTGCAGGTTTTGATAATTCTAGTCATTCAGATGTTGATATCTCTGAGAGTACAAGTGAAAATTTCACTGATGCTGCTGATATTGTGAATCAAATGGTTGAGCATACTGAGATACCTAGTCCTGGTATTGCTGCAGAAGTTCCCCATCATACAATGAACAATATTGAGTCTACAGATATTGTGACAGGTGATATTTCTGCACTTAATAATGATGAAGTGAATGCTTTGCAGTTTGGTGGAAATCTAGATCATAATCTTCCTCAAGAACTTAATTTCATAGTTCACCAAAATTATAACGACCACTCCATGATGACTAGGGACAAGAATGGCATTGTCAAGCAGAAAGGTTTTGAGGACTTTTACTGTTATTCTGCAGTTGCTCAACAACAACTATACACTGAGCTTCCATTCTTTAGTGGATTTACTGCTGTGTCTGATATAAGTGAAATTGTTGAACCAAAATCATGTAGAGCAGCTTCTGGTAAAAGTGAGTGGGATCAAGCAATGTTGGAAGAGATTGAGGCTCTACAGAGGCAAGGTACATGGACTCTTGTTCCCTGTCCACAAAATAGAAATATTGTAGGAAGCAAATGGATATACAAAATCAAGAAAAATCCTGATGGCAGTATTTCTAGATATAAAGCAAGGCAGTATTTCTAGATATAAAGCAAGGCTCAAGGATTTAGTCAAGCTAAGGGGCTAGATTATGAGGAAACTTTTAGTCCTGTGGTTAGACATAGTACTGTGAGAGTTTTACTTGCACTTGCTGCTATGAATGGTTGGGAATTGAGGCAGTTAGATGTCAAGAATGCTTTTCTGCATGGGGAACTAAAAGAAGAAGTCTATATGTCTCAACCGCAAGGTTTTGTTGATCCTCAATATCCAACTCATGTCTGCTTACTACGAAAATCTCTTTATGGTCTAAAACAAGCTCCAAGGGCTTGGAATGAGAAATTTACAAGTTTTCTACCAAGCTTAGGTTTTCAGTTTTCTCACTCTGATCCAAGCTTGTTTGTTAGACATTCATCTGCAGGACTGGTTGCATTACTACTATATGTTGATGATATAGTCATTACTGGTTCAGATACTGCTGGTATTCATGAAGTTATCTCTGAGTTAAGCATGGTGTTTGACATGAAGGATCTTGGTTCATTGTCATATTTTCTTGGTTTAGAAGTCACCAAAGTTCAGCAAGGCATCTTACTTAGTCAATCTAAGTATGCCAGAGATTTGCTTACCAAATCAGGAATGGAGTCTGTTAGGCCTTGCAACTCACCTTGTCTTCCTCACTCTCAGATGACATCAACTCAAGGTACTCTTCTTAAGGACCCCACTATGTACAGGAGTATAGTAGGAGCTTTACAATACTTAACTTTCACTCGTCCAGACATAGCATATGCAGTTAATACTGTATGTCAATTCATGACAAGCCCTACAGATATACATTATGCTGCTGTTAAACGAATTTTAAGATACTTGAAGGGTACACTTGATAAGGGTATCTTTTCTAGCTCTTGTGGTGCTTTGCATGATGCTGTGAATATTAAGGCATTTTGTGATGCTGATTGGGCTGGGGAAGTGATACAGAAACGATCTACTACTGGCTTTGTTGTCTACCTTGGTCTATGTCCTGTGTCCTGGCAGTCTAAGAAACAAGGTAGTGTCTCCAGAAGTTCTACTGAGTTAGAGTATAGGAGTTTGGCCAATACTGCAGCTGAAATTATTTGGCTTCGTCATCTTCTGTGTGATTTGAAGATTAAAGTTCCTTGTGCTCCTTTGCTTAAGTGTGACAACTTGTCTGGTCTCGCTTTGGCCTCAAATCCAGTGTTTCATTCTAAGATCAAGCATTTAGACAACGATTTTCATTTTGTCAGGGAATGAGTTCAGCACAATGATCTTCGTCTTGAGTATGTTTCTACTACAGAGCAAACTGCAGATATACTAACAAAGGGGTTAGCATCACCTATCTTTCGAACTCACTGTGTCAATCTCAGACTAGTCACCCTAGCTGAGCTTGAGGGAGGGTGTTGACCATGATGTAAAAGTCGTGTTGACCTTGCTGTTAGTCACTGTAACAGATTCTAGAAGCTTCCAATGAGTGTGTGACACGTGGTTCCATCCAACTATTTCCAACTATCAAGTTTGTTAGCTAGTTAGTTTTCTTGTGGTGTGTATAAATAGGTGGACCGATTCTTTTTGTCTAGATTTTGGTTAATTGAAATACAGCTCCTAATCTTTTCTCGATTCTTCTCTCTCAATTTCTGTGTGATCTTTGTAAACCCTAGCTCATCTCAGCTGCCATGGCTATCAGTTTCAACCAGCAACCCCTCGTAAAACAGAATCCCACCATATGTAGTAAGAAGACCAGTGTCAATGGAACCGAACATTAGAAAGCAAGCTAAAATGCTAAATCAAGCAAGTGAAAGCACTCTGACCATCAACAACAAGATGGCAACGAAGACCCAGAAAATCCAATGATATTTAGACTGGAGGCAACGTCTGGTTCAGCAACATTATTATATTTTAGCAGAAACTTTCTCTCCATCAAAAAAAAAAAAAATTGTTGTCACTCACTTTTAGATTTAATAAAAAGAGTTGTGATTAAATACATGTTGTTTATGTATTATTGATCGATATTAAGTTCAAGGATAGATGACCAGGTAATACTACGTACCCGATCAAGGATAGATGACTAGGTAATACTACGTACCCAGATATTAAGTTCAAACATGCACAAATTAGCGAAGAGTGCACAACTGACTACTCTATTCGCTTTACAAATGTGGTGACATACCGAAAAGTAAATGCTTACTTGAAGTCATAATTTACCAATAAGATCAGTATTCCCACTATGTTGCCACGGGAAAACGCATCTAGTGACACTTAGCTTCATCCTGCCACTAGGAAGTTGCAACCATTTGGCAAAATAAGGAACTTGCCACCGTCCTAGGGTAGACAAGGCACACAAGGTGTGTAATCCAGGACAGAGCCCACGTCGCCTTACCACGATAGGGCAGGGACTTATTATCGGCATAAAGCCACATCTAATTAACATAACAAAAAAATCTAAATACAAGTTATAAAACTTATTACTTAAATAAAATAGATAAACAGCCCACCAAATTAGGCCCAACAGCCTAAGGCAGGCCCAAAAGCCCAGAAACCAAGCAAGAGCGAGCAGGTCGGGTTTTGGCCCGCCTGTGTTGCCGGACCAGCACGTCAGCTTCCAGCAGATCACGTCGTCGCACCAAACTGTAGCCATCAACTGATTTCGCCGGCCAGATCGCCATGGATCTCAATTCTAAACAGAAATCAGATCCAAAACCAATAAAGGATCGATCACTGTTGCCTCCATCAGCCTGTTTCAACCCCAAAACAGGGGAAACCACAATGTTAATCCACCTCCTCCGCGCACCAAAAACCATTCGTAACACCGCCCTTGCTTGAAACCTCGGCCGCACAGATCGGAAACTATCAAGGAGGAGCCCCTCTTCTTGCCATTCCCTCTCCGAAAGCGACCCAGGCGTTTCCAAACCCCAGCTCTGACCCTAGAACCACTGTCCATCACCGGTCGACTCACAGAACCAGTTCGCCTGTCCAACAACGACGTCCCATGGACGCGCCGCCGGACGAGGCATTGAAAAATTTTCTAGGGTTTTCGCATTGCTCCGACTTTCTTGGAGCTCTTTCGTATATGTGGATTCCTATCTCTCTAACTAAGTTTAGAAGTAAATTATATTGAAACAAATATTTGATGTATTTAATATAGGGAAAATGATCATTTACCCAATTTTGGGGTTAATTAACCTCACTTACCCAAACACTCTAAGAGATTGCCTACTTACCCAAACACTGTAAGAGATCATTTCCCTAATACCCAATTAAGTATTTTTTTTTATTTTTGGGACAATTTTGCCCTCTCCTTCTTTGTCACTTAGAGAGAGAAGTCATCGGAGACCTTGCCGGACTCCGGTGACCAATGGCCGGTCGCGGACTCTGGTGACGGACTCCAGCGACCGGTGACTGGATTCCTGCGATCGGTCACCGGAATCCCGAATCCGGCTACCGGACTGGTGACCGGATTCCGGCGTCTAAATTTATTACCCCCTAATAATACCCAGTAACCATATTATTGCCCCCCAATAATCATATTATTGGCTTCCAATACTCTTTTTATTGTCTCCCAATAATCATATTATTGTCTCCCGATAATCATATTATTGCCTCCTAATAATCATATTATTGCCCTCAATAATTATATTATTACCCTCCAATAATCATATTATTGCCCTCAAGTGAATTGCATAAACTCCCAAAACCAAAATGAATACACTACAGACACAATTGATCACTTTATATGTTCAATTGTACACGTTCACTTTTTTTTCCTTCCCCATTCTCGGAGCTCCCAGTATACAAAAAAAAAAAAAAAAAAAAAGTGGTCTGGGCACCCAGAAATTGCTCTAGGCACCAGATCGGATCGACTGGGGACGAAGACACCGGTGATTGGCGCGACCGGTGGCCGATGGTCTATACAGATCGGCGACGAGATGCAGGTCTGGCTCGTTGCGGTCTGGGTCGAGCATCTGTCTGATCGTGCAGGAGTGGAGCAGAAACTGGTTTTCCGGCGGTCTGGGTTGTAGTCATGTGACCTGGCGGCGTCGAGTTCTGGTCTGGAGTCGGATTTCCGGCGTAATTTCAGCGACGGTGGGGGAGAGAGAGAGAGAGTCTGGGAGGAGAGAGAGGCTGAGGGGAGTCGAGAGAGAGAGAGAGAGAGTATGAGGGGAGTAGTTGTTAATTAAAATGAGGGCAATACTGTCAATAGATGCTAGATTGGGTAAATGGGAGTAAAAAAACTCTTAGTGGAGTAAGTTGACAATTTTTAGGCTAAAATTGGATAAGTGGTCACGGTCCCTTTAATATATTTTTTGATAATGCACAATTATATCCAACTTCAAATTGACAATTAATTGTATAACACAAGAATTGAAATTGTTTGGTGACACCAAACAATAACACTCCTCTTTTATTTGGTTGTACTTCTGTCCCTTTAAGAGTAACATGATGCATGCCCGAGGTGATATCTTTCTAACATATCCATAGTTGGTGGTTGTTGCTTTGAGCATACGTACTTTCCAAAATAAAAGAGCAGATGAGGAAAGATCGTCCAATTCAAAAACTCCAGCTGATACTTCTTTCATTGAGTAGCTGACTGATCAATTATCTCAGTTCTCAAAGCATGAGAAAAGATGGGAAAATACCTAATTCTTGTAGGGCAAAAAGAGAGACATTCTTTTACATTGTTTAATTACTAATATATAGTTTGCGTATTCAATCTTCTTCTTCTGCTTCGATCTTCTTCTTGTTTCAAAAGTTATTGCATCTGGCGACTGGCGCACTGATTGTTTGGGACTGAATTTGTTGAATTTTTGTTCGCAGAAATTAACATATTCAGTTGCAAAGACTGTGCTTTCTCCTGTGCTTTAGTGGAAAAAGCATGTCGAATTATAAATTAAGGATGAATTATTGGAAAAGTTATACGAGTCAAAAGTGAGAGTGAAGAAGGAACAATAACCTCCTGTATGAACAATAACCTCCTGTATGCTCCTTTCTCACAGTCGATGCGCATGCGCAGGAGGACCAGAAAATAAAACCCCACAGGCCCACACACATACTTTTAGTTTTATACAATACTATTTACATCGGAATAGTTGTTGTTTATTTTTAATTGTAATATTATCAGTTGTGTATTGTCATTTTTATAAATAAAAAAATAACAATTAATAATAATAATAATAATAACAGTGGATGTACAAAATAATGCTGAGTAGTGATTGAGTACGAAATTGATTCAAGGTTTATCAATTATGTATGTGGAAAACCTACATAAGATTTGGTTACAAGGTGCAAAGCTTTTACCATACTTCCGAGTACATGATGCTTAATAAGATCAAGGGATGTACCGAATAACAATTGTGAAGAAGTTGATACCAACAGAATTATCGATATAAGATTGACAAGAGAAAAAAAAGTTGGGTATTGTAGCTTCCAAAAGTATAAGCTTCCTAAATTTGTAACAAATTTCAAGAACAACTTTTGTGGTTTTTAGCATTGTTCTTTTATCAAAATCTCCAACAATTCAATTAATCTCAATGAGACAATGATATAAAATATGAAGCAATTCCAAAATGCACGCGCGTAAGTTGGGGTTGAATTTTAATCAGCGTACGTAATCAGGGGCAGAGCCAGGATTTGATGTCAAGTGGGGCACTCACAAAATATTAAAACTCCATAAAAGAAAAAAAAAATTTGATTGACAAATAAAAGGAAAAAAAAAACACCCAAAATGATATATTTTATTGTCTAAAGAAATTTATAAATAACTATATTAAAAGTAATTTCAAAACTAGTGTAAATGTCCAAAACATGGATCCGGCTCCTCTAAAGTAAGAAGCCTGTGAATTTACTTCAATTTCTTAAAATCTGAACTCTCTGTTTAATCTAAGGGTAATGAAAATTGACACATCACTGTTTCATCAATTTTTTATTTTTAGTCTAAACCACAGTTAACTCTATTGTTAACTATCATTAATTCCAGCAAAAAAAAAAGGGTTATACTCCTTCACATACTGTCTTTCTTCTATGCGTAGTCCCAACCCCAAATTCACTTCTTGCTGCATTGATGTTTCTCTGTGTTTCCATGAAAACTTGCCCATGATTACAAGAAGGCATAGATACAATCAGGTTCTCTTCTCATTAATTCCATGACTAATGAAAGTTACATGGGGATGATCATATATATCTGGTTTCAATTCTAGAAGGGATAGAACCCGGGGAGGATAAGAATTTGATACATTTGTTAACTGAAGTAATACAAGAATTCATGTCCAAACGTTGGAGGAGCTCATTGAGAGAATCAACCAAGGTCGGGGAAGGAGGAAAAATCAGTTGGCTAATTGTTGATGAGAGTTGTGGGTGGGCACTGGAAGTGGCAAGAAAAATGAAGATTGCGATGGTGGTTAATTGGCTTTTGGCCTGCAGCAGCTGCAACTTTGGTGTTGAAATTGTGTATCCCAGAGTTGATTCATGAAGGAATCGTTAACAATAAGGCCGGGCAAGTTATTCCCTATATGACTAATTAATTTTTACCAAACTGGATTCTTAATTTAGGATTGATCAAATTTACTCTTTACACTATAAAATGAAGAAGATATCCTTTGCATGTTAAAGAAACTTGATGCAGGGTAGAAATATTGACGAGAAATCCCAGACATTTTTTTTTTAGTTAACGGCAAGTTGACCGTGGTTTAAACTAAAATAAAAAAATTAATGAAAGAGTGATGTGTCAATTTTCATGACCCTTAGATTAGACAAAGAGTCCAGATTTTATGAAATTGAAGTAAATTCATTGGCTTCTCACTTTAGAGGAGCCGGATCCCCAAAACATAATATATATTATATACAAAACATAAATGTTCAGGCCAGAAAAACAAAACAAAAAACAGACAAAAACTGCTCGAACCCATGACCCAAATGTTGCCAATTGATCAAGCTTCCACCATGCCAGACTAATCACACTGCATATGAACAAACTAGAAAATATATAAACTTTATTGGGTCACGGGACCAGTAGGCCCCAACGTGGCTCCACCACTGTACGTAATGTTCAAATTAATAGAATGTTAACATGAACAAGCTGTTAAGTATATTTGAATGAGTTATGCGTGTGAAGAAATTCTACGATACATGCTTTGGACATATGATGCTCGATAAACTCAAGAAAAACACCAAACAAAAATTGTGAAGAAGTTGATACTAACATTAATTGCTATAAAATGACTCATGAGAAAAGGTAAGTGTAGCTTCATGTATTTTAAAAAACTTCAAGAAAGATTTGCAACCAATTTCTTCAATTGTTCTTAATTTCATCAATACTGTAATTTTGTCATCAATGACTTCAATTGATCTCAATGAGACATGATACATAACAAGCTAGTTAACAACAACAAAAACTACTAAGCACCTGTAAGTTCGGATTGATGATCGATCATGATCAGTCGACATAATATATGAAAATGGCACAACCCTTTTAACATGAACAAGTAAGATCGATGTATATTAACAAGTTAGGCTAGTGTGATATCAATAGCTCGATCATTGACCAAGACATTTCACCAACAACGTACTCAGAGATATGAAACATGAAAAACTTGTCCAACAACTAAAGATTCTCTATCATCCTTTCCGTTTTGTTTCTTTAGGGCGAAACACACACGTTCATAAGCTTCTCAACATGACTCCAGCTGATCTTGACATCCAACGCTCTAGTTCTGACAGACTTGACAGAACTAGAAACCCCATATGTCGAAAGAAAGGCCAACACTTAACGTGTAATGAGAATTTGCATGGACTCTCTCTCTCTCTCCCCCTCCCCGAACTCAATCATCGTTACTGCACCAGCTCCCTGTTGTTGACTACGAGTCGCCCAAAAATTTCAGACGACCTGTTTAGTCTTCTCCTCTGTTCTTTGGCGGAAATCGATGACTCAGTCAAATAGTCAATGCAGGACCAGAGCAAAAAGTCTTAGTCTATGACTCTATGCCGTGCTACTAAATAATGAAGAAAAAACCCCACGTGCAAAACTGCATTATGGTGGTTGCAACTTCCTGCTTATAATAAATGGTGGTTGTCTGGGAAAAGAGTCCAAAACCCATTTTCATTCAAGGTGGAGCTAGTGCCATGTGAGTGAAAAATTGGAAATTTTAGCCCCTCAATCATTCGTTTTCTTTCAGAACTTCCGACTATATGAACTTGTTTGTAAGTTTTAATTCCCATAACGTTAGGGTGGCTGGCTATCGATCTTTTTGTCGATAATATTCAAGGGTCTGATAAATCATCGAGCACAATAAAGAAGCTCCCGTAGTTGGTTCCGGTAAATTATGAAGAGTTTCGTTAACCAAACAGTAAATATGATGACGAGGGTGACTAACGACGTAGGGAAGTCTTGAAGAAAAAAGGAAGAAGAAAATTCATGTGTGGAGTCTAGTGAACAAACTGGAGTCCATTCAGAATTTCTCTCCAAAAGCATGTGGTAATGTGGTTTACCAGTCTATATTTATTGATGTTGGATGGAGGAAGGAATTGGTTGTTGGGCTAGAAAACGATTTTTATGTTCAACAAAACGAGTTTTACGTTCACATTCCCTCTCATTCAGTGCTGGATGATGGGCACTGATGAACGAATAGCCATGTAAACTGGACCACCTTACAAATTTATGCCGAGGACAAACAGAAGACGGACATAGTCTCTCTTTCACACGTCGGTCAAATGAAATGCCGACCTATTGTCCAGCGCCCGCTCAACGTCTACCCATCGTTCAGCATCCTCTCTAGGTCTACAAATTCAAGCTCAAGTGGCATTAAGGCAAGGTGACAGATTATTGAAACCTTAGGTCGAATCTTATTGTGAGTGCGGCAAAAATTGACACTCACAGTGAAGCCTCTTTTACGGTTCTTGGACACCTGATGCTGGTAACAGCTACTCGCAGTGTTCTTGGACACAAAATTATCAACACAAGCTACATTATATCACAAATAATGAGAAGTTAGGGAACACCAGGCACATGCTACATTTGCAGCCCAAGGAATTTGCTTTATTAGTTGGGTAAATGGTCACCTCAAAAGTGTATATTCAACAAGAGGTGACGACCGATGAGATCGCTAGTCCACTGAAAAACGTCAACAATTTACAGCATGAGAAAAATTTTACCAGTCAAATTTGCACAAAAAAGAAAAAGAAAAAAAAAATTGAGATACCAGCGTAATGTTCTTTTGCAGAACGGTTTGGTAGATTATGTTCACAAAAACTAATAATTTGAACTTCATATTCAGAGTTCAAACAAGAATCTACTTGATTATTTATTCAAATTGATGGTTTGACATCGATAAATATCATGTTAATATGGTTCCCAGAGGCACCTGAAAAGATAGTGAAATCAATCATTTAGGAAAAAACGAGGAGTTACATTTAAAAGTGTAAATCCCCACGATTTGACATCATACATGTTTACCAACTTTAAAGACATGGTGCTGGGAACCCCTAGGCATCCACATATCATGCTCAAGTTGCAACATTATTAAGTTTAACAGACGTTTGCTGAATGGAAAATGTCATACAAGCAATGCTTAAGAACTACACACCTGCAAGCTGCTCATGTCAGCTAGTAAATTCTTTGCAATGATGACCTTGAACAGCAGAGTGCTCTTTGTTTCTGAATCATAAACTAAATTTGAATCCCCCATACTAGAATGGGAAAAAGCAGTGAAAGTAAAACAAAAGCTAGAGCTATGAGATTACTTTCAGCCTATTGTCCAGCACTTGCAGATCGAAGAAGGCCCAGTCCCATCATTTTGAAAGAACCTACTAACCAACATCTTTCATGACAAAACCTACTAATCAATATCGCCACAAGCCCACAACATTATACAAATAACACGTTGGGTACTGTTACTCACCAAATTTGCAATGCTACTGAGCAACCATTAGCTATTGGAATATAATTGCAGACATCATATTAGAATCCAAATATTTGGACCAGCAGCTGCATGAATTACATACTTGCATTCCAAATTCTTCACAAAGTTCTGCAAAATAGTTCCGAGCACATGCATTAGCATATAAAAGATACATCAGTTGAAGTCCATAAACTAGTATGGGTTAGCAATGAGAACAGTAGAAAAATAAGTAAATAACTAATTATGTAAGATGTCATTTTCCCTTTAATACTGGGGTCTGGGAAATCGAATCCACATGTGTAATTACTACTCCAGGCTCCAAAAATAAAAAATAAACAAAAAAGCAACTATCAAGCCCTCAATCCTGTAAAAAATGTTTATTTTATTTAAAAAAAAATCCTGTAAAATATGTATATATATCTGATTCTTGAGATTGTGACGAAACAACTCCAAATATCAATCAGTAAGCAATGACAGGCAATAGTGAGGTCATTTACTCATATAACCTTTTCCCATCTCAACCATGTCTAGTGTGATTCCTGAGCCCAGACGTTTGCGAAACTCATTGCATCCTAAATCCACTTGTCCTAGGTGGAAATTATGATGGCACATGAAATGTTCATTACACTTTACATTCCCTGGCTACAATACCTATAGGTTTCAAAAAAGACTTCTCAGCATTATCAACTTTTTTGCGGATCCATTGCTTCCTCAGAATAAGCAATATAAGTGCTAGGTGATTATTGAAGCTTTTGTACTCAGTGCTAACCACTAAGAACATCGGTTGCTTCACTATATAGTTTCTCATACGAACCAATGGCAATGCATGATGCAAGGTATTTAACACGTGTTAGGCTAGTAAGCCTTTTGGGACTTCGAAAATTTGAAACGGGTTTTTCCCAGTTGGGTAATGAACATATTCTTTTAGGTATCATTAACCAGAGGCATATACCTCTGGAATACAGCAATCACCTTTTTGACACTCACTAGATTACCTAACCGCCTCAAGTATTTCGGGCCTTCCTCTCAGGCCTAACAGCTAAAAACCAACAGCTGTACTCAAAGCTGCCAGCTAATTACATCAGTTGTTTCATTATGATTATAATAGTTTTCTCACATGACACCTATGGTTCCAATGGAAAAGCATATGCAAGGTATTTTATACTCGCTTAGGTGATATAACAATGAAAGCCATTTGGGACTTTAAAACATTAATGGGTCTTGAAGAATTGAGTTTTAAAAACTAGTGCAGATGCCTTACCCCTGAGACATATGCCTCAGGAATACAGCAATCGTCTTTTCGGCAGATCACTAAATACATAGATGCCTCAGATTTTAAGGTCTCACCTTGCTCTAAGGTGCATAGCTGCACCACATTATAGATGGTGTATGCAACCATTCATTAAGCTGGAAAACATCAACACGCCCCCAATTCCCACAACCTCAATCATGAAAATCAGACAATGCAGGGAACCAGATAGAGTATGATAAGGGGAAAGAAAGGAGATGGGAGCAAAAAAACATTGGCTAAAAAAAAGGTAGAGCTCAAACCAGCACCCAGCAGAAAACTTGTATGCTGGAATCTAGACTAATGAAACAATAATAAAAGAAAATAAACAAATAAAAAAAAAAATCAAAACTTACCCTTTATGTTGCAGATACAAACTTGATGGAGAAGCTAAATCATTGTGGCCTGTAAAGGCCAAGCAATGGTTTCTCTCTGTCTTGAACTCTCTTCCTGGCGGCCTCCCTTGCTTTAAGTGCAGCTGCTTCTTCTGCAGTCATAGCCCTTGGCTTCTGCTCTTGCCTCTTTCTTTTGCCAACGACAACTTTAGAGGGAGCACCTTTAACAGATCTCATAGAATTTAAAGAAGTTGGAATCACTGGCCCAGGTGGAGGCCCATTTTTGGCTTTATCAGCACCTTTATTTTCTGAAGCTGATCCAGTCTGTGAAGTTGGCGTTTGCTTCCTCAACATTGTTGATTTATGTCCAGAATTTGACAAAAACTGAGGGGTTGCATATGCCTCTTCCTGTGTCACCCATTTGCCTGTTGTGTTTCTTAATGTTAACAAACCAACTACAACATATATTCTGGAAGGACTACTAAGTCAAAAAAAAAAATAATAATAAATAAATAAAATATAAGTGAAATGACTCAATACCTATAGAATCAGAATAGTAGAAACCGGAGTTCGCATCATAGCAAAAGCCATTATTTTGATGGTAGTAATAACCAGAAGCGCTGTCATACTGCCATTCTGTCATCGAACAGATTTGAATCAGTTTTAACATTACTAGGCTTGAAATAAGATACATTCATGAATTCCCCACGCCCAGGCATGCTTCTCAAGATAGCAATGGGGGGCCATAAAAAAATAATAATATAAAAATCTTGAAACAACCGAAGGATACTAGAAACAAGTATCATTGATTTTGTTATGTCTTAGGTTGGAACAAATTATTGCTATTATTATAAATGTTATCAATTAGTAATAATTTGTTCCAGCCTTACTTTTAGGAAAATCTGCTTTACACAGTTGTTGCGAACCGACAACCAGACCGAACAAGAACAAACCTCAAAGCATGCTTCACCTTGTCCTTTCTAGACTAATTTTTCACTCACATGCAATGTCGTCTCCTGATATTCCAAATTTAGACCAGATATTTGGCCAGCCTACCAAAGGAGTTAATTGAAAAGGGTAAAGGGAATAATCTAGTCCACAACTAGTAGCAGAAGAACTAAGGAATACTATGCCATTCAAAAACATACTTAAGTTAGACCCATAAAATGTCTAATAAGGGTAAGCTTATTGTTCATCAACGTAATATAATTTTTTAATCAGCTTACATTCAGATACATTTCTTTCCCTGCCCTACACCAGAGCTTTTAGACTTTATTGTTGCACTTGTAAGGGAAACAAAATTAAAATTCAAAAGAAAAAGAAAGGCATATTTTTCCTAGATTCTACTCTTGTTTTGTTCTTTCTTTATCTTTTTTCCTTGTAAAGTGCTTTTTTGGTAAAATGCTTTACGGGATGATCATATCATGCTTAAGAACAATTCAGCATAGAACTCCTACATCAGATGCAAGAACCTAATTCAGCATAGAATTCCTCAAGCTTAGCTTCTTAAGGAATGAGGAATAAAGCTTCTGTATTGTAAAATTGTCATAGTAATAGCCTAGACATGGTTCTCAGTGAGTCAGTCAAGTAACTGAGTTGTAGGAAATTAGCTCAGCTATTCTAAGATCCCCATGGGCCACCTACAAGGTACTTTTAGACCATAAACCTTATGGCTGAGGTGAACAAATAAGCTTTCTACAGGAGATTGTGAAAGATCAACTTATGGATGGGATGTGATCACACTAGGCCTTATCTCAGAGAATGGTGTTATTCTAAAATTGCAACATCTGTGGAATTACAAACATACTGTACTTACTCTCTTCACCATCATCCCCAACATCTAGTGCAAGAGCATGAGTATCTCTAGCCTCCTGAAAGTTCGTCATATCCTTTTGATAGCTGCGCTTAGCTTTCTGCAAACATTTAGGTCAAAGAAAAATTCAGCTTAAAGAAAGAAAGAAAGAAAGAAATAAAGGGGAAAAAAAAAAAAAAAAGAGGTCAATGTCTCATAGAATAGAAGATTTTTTTTCTCTTGACAAGGCTAAATCTACAATATTTCACTTTTAGACTTTAAAATGTATTCAGTGATGACAGGGGAAACATATTGACTGGTGATAAGGGTAATATTTGCGGAAGTTAATTTCATTTGAAAATAAATGAGGTTTGAAGTTTTAAAAAGTAACAACTCTGGGGACAAATATATGAGAAACCTATATGTACTACTAAATGGGTGATGCACTACCATCATAGAATTGCCAAATCTTCCATCACCGGAATAGACGCACATATATAGATTTATCATAACCTTGAAATGATTTTCTAATACTCACTGCTTCAATTTGCAAGAGGGCACGTTCTGCTTCCTTTTCTTCCTTCTCCTTAGCAGCTCTGTCTTTTCGCATATCAGCAAGCTTCTTAGCAACAGCATCCTTGTGACGCGTACCAAGCTCATGATTTCTAATGCTAGAAGGATTGTTTGATATGTAGATTTTGCAGAAGTCACACCATTTGTTTCCCTGGCTAACCCAATACTGCAAACAGATAAAAAAAAAAAAAAAAAAAAAAAACAATAACAATGTAAGACAATCAAGTGTCAGCAGATGGAAACCCCTCGAAAATCACTTCTATACAAAAATTTTAAAGAATTCTACGACAAAATTCTTTCGATAACAAATAACGAACTACAGAACCACTATGCTTGCGAAATTCAAACAAAATTTCAAGGCTTTTGAGTATAAGTAATTACATTACTGCTAAGTTATAATATTGAAACAGAGAACCCCAATAAACAAGCTTCAATTGCATTCTGAGAAACACAGAGTACTTACTATAGAGCATATAATCAACCTCAATTCAACAAAACCTAGCATATCTTATTCTGCGATTGAATTTCGCATTAGTGATTGGCCCTATTGATAGTCTCATACAAACAATCAAATTAATCCAACGAAATTAAAATTCAAAAGAATCAGTGAAATCAAGAAAAGCCATTGTTTTTGCAAACGAGTATCAAAATATAGGAAATAAAAAATGGAGTGAAGGGGGGAGGATACCTCAGTCATGGTGGCGAATTAGGGTGATGAAGCTGATGGGAGAAAACCCTAAAATCAGACCGTTAGGGAAAGAAAAGGATCGGATATTGGTTTCACCGAATGGAAATTGTAGACCAAAAATCAAAACCCCTCTCTCTCTCTCTCTCTCTCTGCGAACATAAGAATTCGGTTGCGGGTTTCCGACGACTTAAGAGCCGGGTCTTGTTAACGCAAGCCCACTCCGTCAAGTATTAGGCCTTGGCCGGTCTATCCAAGACTACCACTAATTCTAATAAACTTTTCAGGATCTTCATATTTTCTTCTTTTTTTGCTTTTTAAAATTTGCTAAGTAAACCTCTTTTAAATACCTAACTTTTTCTTCTTTTTTTGAATCGAAAGAGGTCAACCCGGTTTTATAATTCAGCAAGCAGTACTAAACGACACACCCCTATGGGGTCGATAGTAAAGAGCCATCTTTTAGGACATACAAAATCCTATTCTAAAACAAATAGAACCCAGCATACCCAGAGTACACCCACCTTTTATAAAGTCCACGCACCATTATTCTAACAAAAACCTAGATGCTTAGAAGAAGTTTAATAAAGTTACCAACCAAGCATCTGATCTTTGCGACCTAAACAAAATTTAAATAGTACTTGTCAACCCTAGCCTGGAGAGCCCAAAGCAAGGATCCCAGAAGCAGTCTACCCAGCAAGGAGACAAGCCAATCCACTCTAGTCGGACGCCACCATCGACCTCCGTCACCGCAGATCTCCATTCATCCAACCCAAAACCTCCGTTGGTATCGCTTTCAAGTGCAGCCTATGCCCAACGCCAAAAACCTGCAAGCACAGTCGATTGAGGCTCAACACAATCTGCCACCGATCCTCGCTCTGAAGCCGTCTAAAACGCTCGAAATCAAGTCTTGCCGAGATACCAACCCCGACGACCTCCGTCGGTTCCATAATCAAATCCATCCGCCATAAGATTGTCTCCCAAATGAGACGACGCCGGAAGCAGTAAATGTCCAACATCCATCACCATCCTTGGACCGCAAAGAAAAGTCAGATGGGCACGCCAGAGGGCACCCCGCCATAGTCACACACGAACCAGCCAGACAAAAGAAGAACGGATATGCCCGCCATCGTAGTCGAAGATCACTACTGTCGGTCAGATTGGAAGTTTTGTTGAAGGTCATCACCGTCGAGTAAACCCTAGCAAAGCTAGGTCAGATTAATCACTTTAAAAGTAGATACTACTTAATAGTTCAAATACCTAACTTAACCTTACTCATAAAAAGAAATGTTTTGCAATATTAAATATGAGTTTAAATGCTCCCATAATTATTTATTTACTAAACAAAAATTGAGATAGTTATTGAAAAACGATCAAAGCTTGTGTAACTAATTAACAAAAAATTTCAGGTTTTTCAAGCCTAATGTTTCATGCTTAATTATGGATTTCCTAAGCTAAGTTTTCATGCTATAGGTTGCAGAATTAAATTTGTTCATTCTTTTTTATTTTTGAAGGGCATTCTTTTTTATTTATTTCGCTATGTCTTATATGCCGTTTTACAAGATTATTTGGTTACTATACATGATGGCTCTCTATCTCTCGTTTCATGATCTTGTTACATTGATGAGAAAGACCTTTGTCTAATTTCTTTCTCTTGCATCATAGTTTTTTTCTTGTATAAAGTAACTTTGAATGCATTTTCTCTTGTTTTTTTTTTTCCTTCAAAAGTTTTTATGAACAAAGAAAATGAAAAGTGTGAAATGAGAATTGAAAATGGAAATGAATAATAGAAGTACTATAAATTGTTATTCTATTATTATAGAGCTTTTGGGGGGGGAGTGAGAATATTGTTTTGCTTATTAATTTGTTATTTGCACACATAATGGTCATAAACTATTGATCAAAAAGGAAGCTGTTCAAGTAGTTAAAAATGTATGTTATGCTACTAAGTGTCTAAGAGAATTAGAGTAACTTTTATGGAAATAGGTCAGCCCTTTCATTATAATTCAGCAAGCAGTACAAAAACGAAACACCCCTATGGGGTCGACAGAAAGAATCGTTCATTAGAACCTCATGAAACCCTATTCTAGAAGAATAAAATCTCAAAAAATCCCGAGTACACCCACCTTTTGGTAAATTCACGCACTTTTATGCTAACAAAAACCTAGAAACCTCGAAGCTTACATAAAAAGGTTCCAACTAAGGTACTGGTTTTTGCGACCCAAACAAAAATTAAACAGCACTATGGGCCATAGAGACCCAATCCATCCAGCCCACTTGAGGCCAAATATTCCAAACCATGGCAAACCCTAGCATGCACATAATCTCCATCGACGGCAGCAACGCCGCCGGTGCCGCTATCACAACTTGGTCGTCCACCACCATAGCATGATCACTGTCACCATCACCACTTAGCGGATCCAACCCTTTTAACAGGGTAGCCTTGTCCCAATCTGCATTGTTGCTGCCAGTGCCGGCACGAGTAGAGAATTGCAACCAAAACCCAGATGCAGCACAACCACCGCTGTAGCCTAGAACCCCTAAATAGCTGCCGCCGTCAGAGACACAACCCAGCATATCTGGAACCCACAAGCCGCCGCCACCACCATCAACCGATGTCGTCAACCAATCCGCCTCAAAGTCCATGAATCTAACCGGAAAAACCAAGAGCAACTCATGGTCGCCAACATCCCAACTCAAGAAACCAGGAACAGAGTCTGCCCCATATCGATCTCCATCCCCAAACAATAATCCAATCCCAGCCCGAAATCCATCAGGACGATGAATATCGCCATTAACCTCCGTCAAGATAGGGCAAACGGCTGCACCATCCACCACAATGAGGAGAAGAAGTAAGAGTAGGCCTAAACCTACAAAGATCTCCGAGGACAAGCCGTGGAGAAGGTGTAGAGCCGTTAGCCTTTAAGGTAGGCGGTCACAAACCCTAGCAGGGAGAGAGCTAGGTCGGGAGAGAGTTTTCATCTCTTAGTTTTCCAATATTCCAATTTTGTTGATAAAGTTTGATGTGTTTAATTTGTTCATATGTTGATTTATATTTACGCACTCACTTTTATGTACTTGCCAGAATTTTATGTATGATGTGTTATCAATATATTCTAATGAATATTTTTATTGTGAATGCTGTATTTTTATTATTCTTATTTTTCTATTTTGGTGATTCATGATACTTTACTTTACTTTCTATTGTTCTTTTCTTTTTTTATGAGAAACAAAAATTACAAAAACAATCTCCTATGGCAACCAATTTCTAATCTATCAAACATCGAGGTAGGAGTAGCACTAGATAGCAAACTTTGATTCCAAATAGAGCTTGAGTCAAAGGAATTTCCCAACTTGACATGACTATCAATAGTGAAATTTGTCTCGTGAAAAAATATGGCTAAAAGAATTGGAATCAAAGGTAGAAGCAATCCTCTTAATGTTTTCAACAACGACTCGAATCCTCCAAGGGGTGGCAAATGATCGCTTAATGCAGTTAATGAGAACTATTTAATCACCTTCTACTTGAATATTTTTGAAGCCATTTTGGAAAATATTTTACTTTCTATTGCTAGTGATCGATGTGGGACAAATTTTATAAGCTTCCTTAGTTACCCATTCTAACCAAAAAAAAAAAACTTCCTTAATTGGGACATGTTGTCAGGAATTATAGTGCCTTTTCCTAAGGCATTCTCCAACGGATGATTGCCAAAAAAAAAAAAAAAATCAAGAAAATGCAACGACATTTGATACTATTCATCTAAATAGTACGTTCTATAACCAAACAATCTCCAACCAACAAGTTGCAATTTTTAAATCTTAGAATTTTTAATTATTTTTCATATCTATAGTTTCCTTATTATTTTATATTTTCAATGTAGTAGTCAAAATTAACATTTAGAAATTTTGGGAGAAAACTTAAGGAGAAAGTATAGAAATGTTGGATAAAAAGTATTGCAGAAAGTATAGATATGATATGAGTTTCCATTTACAACAATGGTACATCCTCAATCAATCTTGAAGTGAGCAATCAACATAATAATCGTTTTTATGAATCTGCAAACTACACATGCACATCGTGTGGAAACAGTCTCTCTTTAGTAATCTCATCCATTCAAACTACACATGCACATCTTTCCCGGCATAAAAATTAATAACATATTATTGTATCTCTTGCCCCTAAAAAAATCTCTAAATCAAGTAGAAAACAAGAGATACACCAACATCCTTGATAATTAAGAGAGACACGAAAATAACTCATGGTTACCTTATAATCTTCCGCTCAAAGTCTTTCCAAGACTGAAGATGTGATGCCTATAGCCATGCGCCAAGGCCAGGTAAAAGGCTTTGTATATATCTATGATAAAATCAGATAATACTTGATATAATTGATTAAGGACTTGACTTGATATAAGCCACGGCTGTTCAAAACAATATGTGCATACAAAACTTTCTTCATTTAGAAAATAAGTACTAATTAAGGAAATTGACCATATATTTAAGGGAATGGTTGCTGTATAGATTATTGTTATGGATTTGCACTCTCTCAATAGTGCTTAACACTATTATGGACAAACACGACGACTGATGCCTCCCATAGGACCTTGTTACCCACTATATCAGTTTTCAAGTAGTCAACCAAATCGGTACACTTGAGATAAGGCATTATTTGTGGCATTCATGAGACTGCCCTAGTTAAAATAATTTTGCAACATCTTATTAACAAATGTCTGATTTAATTTGATAAAAAAAAAAAAAAAAAAAAAAACTTTCATCCTAAACCGGTTTGGAGCTGTGTGCCTAAACTCTCTCTTATTTGCATACGTTCGGCAATCTAAATCCATTATTTAATCATTTAAAAGTTTAACTAACCTTTGAAGATCATCTTTGCAGAAACTTAATGTAAAAAAACATCGTTTAATCGTTTGATTGTGTTTGAAAATCTGGGTGTGACAATATCGAACACATTTTCAAATTTGAAAAATACAATCTCGTTTTCTCATTTTTGTTTTTTTTTTTGTTTTAAATCATTTTTGGAAATCATTTTCAAAAACATTACCTAATGAAAAGAAGAAGAAAAAAACAAAATGAAAAAAACTACAGCTGTATTCATAGTGCAGTTTTTGTTCTGCCTGCGTATCACCAATCCATCAGACTATGTACATAACAACAATTTACAACCCCGACAGCAAATAGGCGGAGAAGTGGATTGTTTGATCAGTGGTAGTAGTACTAGCATTGAGTATAAACTTGGACCAAGCAATTGATGTAGGATGTCTGCCATGACCATCCCACAGCACAGTCAACCTGCGGTTGTCATGATTTCCGATGCAGAACAAGTATGGGGAAAACCGTCGGGGATGACACAATTCTGGATTTGGCTTGTAGACGGTGGGAAGGATGGTTCCATTAGTCTCGAAGCCCTGAACTGGTTCAGGAAGCCATTGACCTCGTTCAAGATCAAATACATAAATTCCAGGAACCTCCTCCTCTTCTTCATTAATGTCATAATAATCATCCAAGTAAGATGACTCATGCACTTCTTCCTCATGCAGGGGTTCTTTGCTAATACTGGGTTTAGGACTCCGATTGCCAAAAGTAAACAAGTAGCGGTCATTGCAAAGCACCACTCCGGCAGACCATTCACCCCAGAAGTTGTCATCAAGGAAATTCTCATCCCACTTGTGTGATTTCAATCCAAAAGAAAGCATGACATTGGCATGATGCAGACCACCTCACATAGTATAGATGATAAGTTTTTTTCTAGTAACACCAAGAAGCCGTGTCTCGTATAGTGTACCGTCTTCCCTGTATAGAGGCGGTGCCGGCAACCGCTTCCAGTAACAACGATCACAGCGCATCACATATTGATTATATCCCACTGAATAAATACAACCATCGTGGCCAACAGTTGCTCCCCCCAAATTGATGGTCTTGGTAACCACACTCTAACACCCAATCTAATTTTTTTTCTTTTCCAATTGCCAAATTCAAGTGGCGAAATCCCATAATTGTTTCATGTTGACCATAACCATAATTTCGTGTATCCACATCTCCACCAATCAAGTATAAGCGAGATTTTAAACAACAAGGTTGTTGGAGAAAAACCCCCAATAGGTGCATGTAAATCGAAATCTGAACCTGGAAGAGAGAGTTATCTGATTCTATCACATTCAGATCGACATTCAATCATTATGCCTTCGCTGTCAGATGATGCTTCTCCTGCCTGCGGTTCATCCTCGATCACGTACCAGAAAATCGTTCCCTGGCCGAGTACCCTAAAGTAAATCGACATGTCCTTGCCGTTATCTCCGATTGCCATTGCCCTCCTGTTTGTTTGGTTTCTTTCTCCGATTGTGATTCTCCTAACGAAGAGACTTGTGTTTTCTTCTTCTATTGTGATTCCCCTAAATATATAGTACGTTGCTAACCTGTTATTCCTATTGATATTTACCGTTTAACTAATTACTAGCCCAAAAAAAAAAAATACAATTAATCTTGCCATCGTAAACCGCCATCCAAGTGACCCAATCCATCGCCTTCACCTCTGATCACAACCAAATTTGTCTATCATCCTTGTTCCACATTTGAATTTGATGTTGAACCATTCCAACATAGATGCCATGCAATATGCAATATCATCATCCTTGCCGTCTCATGGCTATTCGATCATTCTCAGCATTTTCTTTCTTTTGGTTCTACACATTTGTTTTGTAGATTATTGGTTCTTTTAGTGTGGTAGTCTTTGTGGGTATAACATTGAATCATTGATCCTGTCAATTAAGTATTGGCTCTTCTCTGTACAATTTCACTGTGACTTGCACTTTATTTCTCGTTCTTTGCATTTTTGTGTTGTTTGTTTGGTTTTGCTTGATAGTATAATTTTTTTATTAATCCAATGACGCTTCAACATAGTTGATCTTCACAAGGACTCCTATGTTTTGCGTGTTGAGATTTTCTGGTACTTCGCTAAATGGACGGGAGTTATTTGTTGTGGGCAACAATCCACCTTTTGGCTTTTTAGATATGCTTTAGCAGTATCTTGAACCCTTTTAGTGCTTTGGCACTTTTGCATTGCAATTTATGCCTCTTGGCATCTTTCCCTAAATTATTTGTAATATTTTCCAGATTTTTATGAGTTACTCAAGATGGATCTCATGTTCTACACTTCGGTAACCAATCGATGGTATTTTATGTTTGTCGTTTGTCAAATTATACATTCGTCTATCAATTTTTTTGTGCTTTAGATTTGGTACATTCTTTGGCTTGTGTTTTGTTATTTTCTTGATTATATGATACACTAAAAACAAGCGCGCAATTTAACCCTAAAAAATGTCATCGTTAGTATATGGTAGATAGGGATCGTTCAAGCTGGGAATTGAGGGTACACCTTGTAATTGCATAAACAAATAAAGTATTAAAATAAGTATAAAGTATTATTTACAAAAATAAAACAAAGAATAAAAATATATACAAGTAAACACAAATAGGGGGTTTTAGATTTTTAAATTAAAAAAAAATTAAAATGTAAAATACATATACAAGGGGTGAAACGCAAGGAATAAAGATCAAAACTACAATCATATGCATGAAATCTAATTACAATTCCAATAGTTGATTATCTATGTCATGAGAAAGAAGTTGACAATGTGAAACGTTAAAAAGCAAACGATTTCTCATTTTTTATTTTCCTTGAATAATTAATCAAAGTGAAAGCACCTAAATTAATCCTATTGAACATGCAATCATAGTCTAGAAAGCTAGCTACTCAAGAACACATTCAATGCATAAAGAACAAAGAAATGATGTCAACCAAAGTGCACAACCTAGTATGAAAAAGTTCATCTATTTGCAATCCTCCTTAATTGATTTCGACTTTTGTCCAAAGCCTTCACTACTTATGAAATAGGTTCACAAAACTATTAGGTGAATTGTTTACCTAAATCTAGCTCCAATTACATGCATATATCCTAAGTTGGCCACCAAAGAACACATACATATAAAAGTTTTCTGAATCCAAAATCAATTAAGCAATCTCACATAAACAACATAGAAATCAACATATAGAAATCACAACTTTATTTCAAAACATATAAACGTGCTTTAAACTTTTCCCTTAACGTCATATTAACTAGAATTCATAACTCTACGAATCAAACAAAGGAAAACAAAAGAAAGTATGAAATATACCGTGAAAGATGAATGACAAAGCCTTGAGACGAAGAACTTAAAGATCCTTGAAAGCAAGAAATCTTCTAGGGATGACATAAGGGTGGATGGCGGCGAGGATCTTGATGTATTGCATAACTTATTCTCCTCCTTGGTTGAGACGCAGAGCTTCTGAAGACTAGAGAATGGAGAGAATTTTTGGTATTTAGAAATATGGAAGAAGTGGTGTCTCAAACGTCCCAATGATGCTCCTATTTATAGGAGGATGACAACTTAGTCTCCAAGCCTTCAAGATTGATCCACACAGCATTAGCCAATCAGATAATTCCACATCATCCTTCCCATGTCATCCAACCAATAAGAAGCCTTCATATTAGCACCTTGATTCTAGGGAGATTATTTTTGCATTAATTACATAATTATTTTCTGATTTGTCTCCTCAATTTCGGCCAAGGATGGAGTGTGGAGCTCAAGGAATGTATCTGGACCTGTTTTCAACCTTTTTGTTTATTGTAATCCCTTGAATTTCTCCATGATAAGTTCAAAACGCCACCTTCTTGAATCTTCTTTTATTTTCACGAAAAATCATGTATTTATCCCCAAAAATTACTCATTTTACCTCCAAGACTCCTATAATGTTTAGGGTTCTTCATTTTTCCTAAAATTCCCAAGTATTCTAGAAGAATCTTGAGTTTTGAGTCATCTTGAAGCCACATGGTCTCCTAGTGCCCTTAGGTTTCCTAGCCTCATCAGGATTCCTACTTTGACTGGGATTCTTAGTCGGACCAGGAATACTTCATTTCTTCATTTCAGCTCATTTCTGCATCCCTTGTGCCTTGCCTTTGTTATCTCCAACGTTTCACATCCTTCTCATGTGTCTTTAAGCTCATTTCCTTGTCATTTTCTCAGATGTACCTAGAAAATAGAAACTAAATTAAAAATGATTAAGTAAAGGAAATAACTAAGTAAAATATGGGGAGTTAAATATTAAAACGTCTCATTAATATGCTCATATCATTATATAGGTTTCTTTGTGTCTATATTTTGCTTGGATTTCCCTTTATTTTGCTATTCATAGTGGTTTGTTCAAAGAAATTGTATAAGAATTCTTCTATGCACCGACATTGTAAGTGACCCAACACTTACAAAATAATCTCAACCCTTGATATTTATATTCAATATTTTTTTCTTTTAATAAACAAAAAATGTATTTAATGTATTCAGCTAGCGCCTAATACTTTTTAAACCTTTCGTAAGTTTAAGTAGAAAATAAATGAACGGAAAAGAAGGTAGATTACTATTGTACATATAGCTAGCTAGCCTAAATCAAAAAGTAGCAAAAACACTAGTATTCTTCTCCTCAAGGATTATGAAAAGGCACTATCATGTCGAACAACATGTCCCAAATTATGGGTTTCTTTCAACATTTATCTCACATGACTACCAACAGAAAGTTAAAAGACAAAGCATTGTAGTATAAACATCTACGGCATCGTACATAACAATTATCATAAAATGTACATAAACATAAAACATTAGATGAACAAACTAAAGATACATTAAAACTGCTTTTCTTAGACTCTTAGTATATTTTAGCTACTTGAACTTTTCTCTCTTGATCCTCTTAGTATATTTTAGCTACTTGAACTTTTCTCTCTTGATGAATAGTTTATTACCATTTCGTGTTCAAATTAAGTGGGCTAAAAGAATCGCTATGCCCACTTCTCGGAAGAGGACGCATCGGGGCTACCGGCACGTGACCTACTTTGGTGGAGATAGTTTGGGGCTTGAAGATGTCCCCTTGTTGGCATCCCCATACAGTTGTGAATTATTTGAAGAACTCATTTTTTGAGAACAAATATTGACTAAAATACTAAATTCAAACTTGTTGAGAATAAATTGAGGAGAATAAATAGGACCAAAGGGCCTCTATAAATAGGGCTTGTTTTTTCTCTGTAAAAAATATGAGAGCAATTTTAATAAGATTAGGAATAATCTTTTCAAAACATAATAGGAAAAATTTTATTCATTGAAAAAGGAGATCCATTTTTCTCAGTCTCTTCAAACTTAACCCTCAGGTGAGCATTCCTCGAAGTTTTAATCCATATCACAACAAGAAAGTTCAAACTATAATATGTTATTAACAAGGAGTTGATAAATACATTTTGGTTTGAGGTTTCCTGTTGTGATATGGACTAAACTTTTCCCTGGGAAATGAAAAACAAGCCCCCATCATCAATTTATAATAAACCGCATTTGATTGAACCAGCATTTCATCAGACAGGCTCTATGCAGGAGTTCTCATCCCTTTGGGTCAACCAGTCCCCATGAACAGGCTCTATGTTGTGAAAAGACTTCTCTCTAAAACCAGCAGCATCGTTTGGTACCCCTAGACAATTCCATAAGAAGATTTTTTTAGTGATCAACAACAGCCTCGAGCAAGAGTGCAAGACCCAAGGATACAAAAATAACCCAACTTCGAACTTTGGCTCGACTCTTGTTTGCACCAACTCTCCACTAGTGCTTGAAATGTTTGTCCATATAGCCAGTGCAACTGACCCAACGCAAACACATGAATCATATAGCACGATTATGAAAGGAAATGCCTGAGCCCCTTATGGACATACATAGCACTTCAAACACCAAATAACACAATGAGATTTACAGGAACAAAAACACCAGCACATGAAGAAGGAAAAAAAAAAGGCCGGCCTCTTCAGCTGTATTCATAGGGCAGTTTCTACTTTACCTGTGTATTACCAATCTATCAGACTATGCACATGACAACCATTTACAACCCAGAACAACCCTTACTATATATCTATCTATCAAAAGACCAACTATCTGTATATGCTTGGAAAAACAACAAAATGCCTATATCTTTGTTATACTGTAGCAGCAGAATGAAATTTCCAAGAAGAAAGGTTATCATAAAAAGTATTAAATAGGCCATTAAGTTGAATCAAAATGCATAAAAGAATTGCTCCTCATTAATATCATAATTCTAAGGATACTATTGCAGGTCGAGACTTGCAAGTGGCAACTCAAAGCAACATTAGTGCACAAGATTCTTACTAAAGATTGGTATAAAGACTTCCTTTTTAATCAAAATATTACCACTCTGGCTTCTAGTTGATCACCATCACCAGGCACAACTGAACATAAATATAGAATGCACTACAACTGATACAAAACTTGTGCATTTCCACACCTCCAATCAATCTTGTAATTCATTACCAAGTCAGTTGGCCCCAACAACTATATGACAGTCATTACAGATTAGCTCTACTCATTGCATTTCCACACCTCCAATCAATCTTGTAATTCATTACCAAGTCAGTTGGCCCCAACAACTATATGACAGTCATTACAGATTAGCTCTACTCATCCGAAATACAATTCTGCAGCCTACCTAATAAGCAAGCAACCAAGGAAATACATTTGAAATAAAATCCTTACATAGGTTAAACCGCTGAGGACAACCATCCCTTTACTCAGGACAAAATGTCCTATCTCGATGAAAGCCTCTGGTGCAAATCATCAGCCAATGCTTGCCTCAAGCTTTCCCCAAAGTAGTAAAACGACTTCTCACTGTCATGCACCCTAGGAGGCATCCCATTCTCCTCAGGGTCCTTCCACAGCTCCGGTTCAGGCTCCCTTGCAATCTGGCACAAATTGTGCAGCACACAGCAAGCAACAATGGTCTGTGGCACATGATTAAGACCCACATTCAGGTCCTGCAGAATCTTCCACCTCCCTTTGAGCAGCCCAATTGCCTCAACCACCACAGACCTCCCCTTCATGAGCATTCCATCGAACAGGTTCTGCGCAGGAGTCCCCATCCCATTAGGCGAAAAGGGAGTCAACAAGAAACTGAGCAAAGGATAGCACCAGTCCCCAACAATGTAAGGCCTCACAGGGTGACCACGCACATTGATGGCCTTATCCCACACAATGTCACCGGAAGTAAGCCTGTTATACAACAAACTCTCTCGAAAATGGGTGGCGTCGTCGGTGCCTCCCGGCGCTTTAACGCAAACATCCCAGAAGATCTTCTTGTGGTCAGCAACAACCTCCAGCTGAACAGCATTGTAGCCGTACCTGCATTTGTAATTCGCAGGCAGATTCTGCTTGTGCAGCCTGATCGGAGTGCCATCAATGGCGCCACACATGTTGGGGAGTGACGTCAGCTCCTCGAAGGCCTGGGTGGTTTCGATCAGTCTGCGGCGGCTGACGGGGATCTTGATGAACTCCGGGTAGAGCTTGGTGGCGAGTAGGCGCGTGACCATGTTGGTGATTTTGGAGATAAGGTAGGGCTCGAGGGAGTAGCGGGCGGCGAGGGACTTGGCGGAGAAGCCGTGGGCGAGGCGGGAGAGGACCATGGCGACGGCGTAGTCGGAAGGGAGGGAGAGGTTGGAGAGAGCAATGTGGGGTTTGAGCTTATCGACGACGGTCGTAAAGACGGGATACGACAGGCCGTATAGGGAGCGCCACTGGGCGTCGCGGAGAGGGGCTTCGAGGGACCAGATGTGCTCGGTGGAGAGGGCGCGGAAGGCGGAGACGGAGTAGTCGGAGGCGGCGGCGGCGGCGGCGGAGGAGGAGGAGGCGGCGGGGGTGGAGGGGGAGGAGGAGGAGGAGGAGGAGGAAGGGCGGGAGGAGGCGATGTAGGAGAGGACGGAGGCGATGGTGAAGAAGAGGAGAGGGGCGGCGGAGGAGGAGGTGAGGAGGGAGGTGGGGGAGGTGGAGGTGGAGGCGGAGGAGGCGGTGGTGGTGGAGGTGGGGGAGGAGATGAGGGAGGTGGTTGGGTCGATGGAGTTGTGGAGGTGGAGGAGGTTGGAGAGCATCAGGAGGAACGATTGATCCATGGCTCTGCGTCGACTCTGGACTGAAACGAGAGTTGTGTCGACTGAAGAAGAGCCGATGATTTGAAATTTTTCGATTTAGGATTTTAGATTCTCATTTCACCGGAACTTACCTTTTTATTAAAATGGCAAGTCATTTTTTGGGAATAGTGTATCGAATAAGAAGTAAAAAAGATGAAGCATGTAGGGTTAAAACTTCTCTAGCCCTTATATCCATGATGACTCGCCGGAGTTTAATTCTGATGGACCACACTCAGAATCTATGTTAGCAATAAAGATCTTGTCGTCCGTAGCTTGGATATATATTATGGTGGTGGTGCCGCCCCATTTGTTTTTGTCTTTGGTTTTATGTTACTGACATTTATCTTACTTATTTTATAGCGTGAGGAGCTTAGTAGATAAATTTTTTTTTTTTTTCAAATCTTGAATTTTAACTTATTTTTGTTTTAATGAAGTTATTTTTCGCTAACATATTTTATTGAGTTCAGGTTTGGCTACAGACCAAAAAAAGAAAAAAGAGTTCAAGTTTGGTTCCTTTTTTTACACAAACATGAGCTGACACGAGCACTATATTAAGCTGATTATAACTCTAGTGAGTTTGTAAAGTTAATGCCACACACGAGCTAGCTAGCATCTTCTTGAAAATGACCCTAAACTTGCCGATCACGGTTCATAATGTCAGTTTCTCTCATTTTATGCATTTTTACTTAAAATTCTAAATTCAAATCTCAATTAATAAGATATTGATTATATTCTATGAAGGAACTAATGAAGGTTACAACTAGTTCCACTAAAAAACCTAGCTAGGTTGAACCCATTCCCACCGGTAGTGGATTTTTGTCTGAAATATGGCTTGCTAAGGAAAAACTTCGCCTATGATCCATGCTTACACCCCCGTTTATGAAATTTTATCCATGTTACGAATATTGAAAACAGTCCATAAAACTAAAAGAGTATCAAAGAGCCCTTTGCTCGGTTGAGAAAACAAATGAGATTAATATATTGATTGAGAAACGATCTTGTCCCTCTGTTTATATGAAGAAGTGGCAATAATATTGCGGTCATAATTCCTGAATCAGAAGTCATGGAAGAGCATGAGAGTAGGGGTGTAAATGAGCCGAGTCGGAGCGAATACCAAGGTGATCATGTTCGGCTCATTTGCTTTTTATCGAGTTCGAGCCGGCCTAAAGCTTGAATATTTTTTTCCATGCTCAAGCTCGGCTCGGCTTGAATATTTTTCTTAAGCTCGAGCTGAGCTCGGCTCAGTTTGATTTATTGGACGAGTTTAAGCTTGAATAGGTTCGGCTTGGCTCATTTGACTTTAAATTTAATAAATAATATAAAAAAAATAAAAAAATAAAAGGAAGAAGGAAAATTTAAAATAGTAAACCAAATTTGATGTCTAACCATCAAATTTGGATTTATTGTACTTAAATTCTTAGATTCTCTTCCAATTGAAAAGGAAGGTAATAAAAAGAAATACATATTTGAGATTAGAAAAATTATATTTTTATTTATACTATAAATTTTCATGAGTCGAGTTTTAATAAACAAGCCGAGTTTTAACAAATTAGATCTACTCATGAAAAATACGAGCTACTCACGAGCTAGACGAGCCGAATATATCATTGTTCAAGCTCAGCTCGTTTTTTTGTCGAGCTTCATATTGAGCTCAAACTTGGCTCATTTATCTTACGAACACGAGCCGAACGAGCTAAAATCGAGCCGAATACGAGTCGAACACAAGCTGTATCGAGCCTATTTACAGCCCTACATGAGAGCATCATCAAGCTTCATGAGGGATAATGCCATGATTTTCCTGACACCTAGAAACCGGTTGGCTTTTTTCTCTAATTCACCCACGCGTTTCTCCTTCGGGGTATTTGTAACCTGCAAAGAGTTGCCAAAAAAATGATTAGAACATGTAAAAAGCTGCAACAAGGTTCTGTTAGGTCGAAGGATAATGAAGAAGATATAAAGAACATTGTCTACAGACTCTAGACAGGTCCTGATATCACATAAACAAGGTAGCACTTTTTTTTTATTGCAGAAACAGAAATGACATTGTGAGAAAGCAAGTAGAATTGTCATTTGCACCCCACAAGAGATCTGGCGAGTACTGAACAAGAGAAAATACGTGCCCTAGTGCTTTTGGTGCAGAACAGAATTGACAGGAAATTCTACTAGATAAGAAAGTGATAAAACAACCAGAAGTCGCCATTTGTATCCCAAAAGGAATTTGGTACTGAACAACGAAAAAATATAGGCCAATAAGAATTTTGTAAGGAAAAGGCACCAACAAACCTCCTTATTCTCTTCCCTCTCATGATCATATCGCTTAACCAAATTGTACGCCGCATGGTACATCTCATCTAAAACATGTTCCCAAACAATGGGCTTGTGTACTTTCCACACCATGACTTGTGACTGTTTAGCTGTTGTCAATGATAATTTCTGCAGGTAGATGAAATATTGTCACACAGAAAATAAAGCTCATAATGATACTCGACATGTCTTTACACAGGATAAGTCAACAAAGTCTGTGATTGTGTAATTGGTAAACAAAGTTGAAAACAAAACAGCAGAAAACTAAATACAGTGCCACATGTGCATAAAGAAAAGAAGAAGATAAATGCTGTACCTCCATATGAACGTAGTCATCCTTCCAGAGCTTATAAAGAATATTAGGTGCTTCGTTTTTGTCAACAAAGGCCTCTTTTGATATCTAAAAAGAACCAAGTAAATGAATTACCAAAAATACTACTAGAGTATGTCATATTAGGTCATATAAGACTCATGTACGATATATGGCCAGGTAACCCAGGTGTCTTTTTAGTTTCTTACAGTAATACAGTACACTCAACAAAGAGCAAAATACTAACAGGTTGTTACCCATATCTTAAAACTTTTTGGATAGCCAGTAGTGGGGCACATAGCGGGATAACTACATATTATGCAATAACAACCTATGTCACACAAGACTAGTGTTGAAGATATGGTTAGATCTCCTATTTTCAAAAGAAACAGCTTTTTATTGAAAAAGCAAAAATCAAGTTACAAGGAGGTGGACAAGGAGTCCGCTTTGAAGATCTAAAGAGGGCAGCTACGGCTATAGGCTTAGCATCTCGACTAATAATACTAATCAAAGCTTAGGGGCTTATACTACAGCTGCTTGCCAGTTAAGAATAATGGAAGAAAGATTATAATCCTTGAATTCCTTAGAAATACTGAAATAGAAGCCCATAAGGATGCCCAGAACTTGACTCTATTAGTTTCTCACAGTACTACATTGTGCTAAACAAAGAGAGCAACATATTAACAGGTACTCTACCGAATGTAGAAAACTCAATGGATTGCGAGGAGTGGCACTGTAACAATGTTATTACCATATCTGTCTCAAAAAACTGACCAGCGTTTGACTGGTTTGTCAGTAACCTAAATATTCTATGAGCCTCCTTTCCATATCTTTTCAAAACAATCAACTCCACCTGCAGTATAGAAAATATACTTAGACATCTATCTTGGTGACCTAATGATAGATATCATATATTTGAAAATAACAGAAATCAGACAAACCTCATCATTTTGAAGCAGTTCTATAATTTCCTTCGAGTCTATAATGCAAAAAAATAAGGGAGGTATTTTGTCAATAGCAACTCAATACAAACCATCCATAAGAAAGATAAAGGATGATCAAATTTTTTACAATACAAAATTGAATGAGAAAAAGGGCACCATACCAACGCTATATGGCACATCCCCATCCTCACCCTCACCCTCATCCTCATATGCTCCTGTTACAAGAGGTGCACCGCACAACAAGCTGAGGGAAGCTCTGACACAATCCTTTTTCCTAGACTAAAGCATAGGTAGTTAACTGTGTATGAACGACACAGCATATACTAATCCAAACTTCCAGCTTACCTGAATAATCTGTTTTCACTTTGGTCTCTGCAGTTCTAGTTGCCTTCAGCATTGCTGTTGACTTAACTGCAGTTTCATCATCATGTCGTGCTCTAACATTCTCAACATAAGCCTAAAACCCAACAATTAAATATCAAAGTACATTCAATTTTTTTTTTTAGTTCTTTGATTTGAGAAGAGAAAATATATTCACTTATGGGAGCAGCATACCCAAAAAAAAACAAGGAATGCAATCAAGAGAATTCACCTAATATTGAATTAAAAATGCTAGAGTAAGAGAACCCATTATCCACTACAGAGAAAGAGAAAGAACTTAGGTAATGTTTAGACAATCCATATGATTGTCCACGTTTATGTTACCTTTTTAGTTACTGTCAACCAAAGAATGAATGGGCATTTGAAAGGCAAGCACATTTGATTTCAAGGAT